>NC_086450.1:439834274-439964274 GCF_028390025.1 Pseudophryne corroboree
GCACCGGGGGAGACACCTGTTGTCCGTGGGATGAATAAGCCCATTGTGATGTCTGGGCAAAATACCAAAAAAGTCACCTCTTCGGTGTGGAATTATTTCTCCACAAATCCGGACAAAAATGTACAGGGTAAAATAGGGAAAGATCAAGATCCACTTCCACCTCGTGCTGAACCTGCTGCCACTAGTAATGGCCGAGATGATGAAATGCCATCTACGTCGTCTGGCAAGGCCGATGCCCAATGTCATAGTAGAGAGCATGTAAAATCCAAAAAACTAAAGTTCAGTAAAATGACCCAAAAATCTAAATTAAAAGCGTCTGAGGAGAAGCGTAAACTTGCCAATATGCCACTTACGACACGGAGTGGCAAGGAATGGCTGAGGCCCTGGCCTATGTTCATGGCTAGTGGTTCAGCTTCACATGAGGATGGAAGCACTCATCCTCCCGCTAGAAAACTGAAAAGAGTTAAGATGGCAAAAGTACAGCAAAGAATTGTGCTTTCTTCTAAATCACAAATCCCCAAGGAGAGTCCAATTGTGTCGGTTGCGATGCCTGACCTTCCCAAAACTGGACGGGAAGAGGTGGCGCCTTCCACCATTTGCACGCCCCATGCAAGTGCTGGAAGGAGCACCCACAGTCCAGTTCCTCCCTTATACGTCACCTGGAGCGCATTCATCAGAAGTCATTGACAAGTTCAAAAACTTTGGGTGACAGCGGAAGCAGTCCACTGACAACTAAATCCCTTCCTCTTGTACCTAAGCTCTTGCAAACCACACCACCAACTCCCTCAGTATCAAATTCCTCCTTAGACAGGAACGCCAATAGTCCTGCAGGCCATGTCACTGGGAAGTATGACGAGTTCTCTCCTAACTGGGATTCCTCCGATGGATCCTTGAAAGTAACGCCTACTGCTGCTGGCGCTGCTGTTGTTGCTGCTGGGAGTCGATCGTCATCCCAGACCACTTTTACTACTTTTGCTACTTCCAGTAAGCAATTGACTGTCCAACAGTCCTTTGCGAGGAAGATGAAATATCACTGCAGTCATCCTGCTGCAAAGCGGATTACTCAGGTCTTGGCAGCTGTGTTTGTGTTAAACGTGTGTCCGGTATCCACCGTTAATTCACAGGTAATTAGAGAATTGCTTGAGGTACTGTGTCACTGGTACCAAATACTATCTAGGTTCCACTTCTCTAGGCAGGCAATACCGAGAATGTACACAGACGTCAGAAAAAGAGTCACCAGTATCCTAAAAAATGCAGTTGTACCCAATGTCCACTTAACCATAGACATGTGGACAAGTGGAGCAGGGCAGACTCAGGACTATATGACTGTGACAGCCACCTGGGTAGATGTATTCCCTCCCACAGCAAGAACAGCAGCGGCGGCACCAGTAGCAGCATCTCGCAAACGCCAACTCGTTCCTAGGCAGGCTACGCTTTGTATCACCGCTTTCCATAAGAGTCACACAGCTGACAACCTCTTATGGAAACTGAGGAACATCATCGCAGAATGACTTACCCCAATTGGACTCTCCTGGGGATTTGTGACATCGGACAATGCCACCAATATTGTGCATTCCAATTCCAGCATGTCCCATGTTTTGCACATACATTGAATTTGGTGGTGCAGAATTTTTTTTAAAACGACAGGGGCGTGCAAGAGATGCTGTCGGTGGCCCGAAGAACTGCGGGCCACTTTCGGCATTCAGCCACCGCGTGCCGAAGACTGGAGCACCAGCAAACACCCCTGAACCTGCCCCTCCATCATCTGAAGCAAGAGGTGGTAACGAGGTGGAATTTAAACCTCTATATGCTTCAGAGGATGGAGGAGCAGCAAAAGGCGATTCAAGCCTATACATCTGCCTACGATATAGGCAAAGGAGGGGGAATGCACCTGACTCAAGCGCAGTGGAGAATGATTTCAACGTTGTGCAAGGTTCTGCAACCCTTTGAACTTGCCACACGTGAAGTCAGTTCAGACACTGCCAGCCTGAGTCAGGTCATTCCCCTCATCAGGCTTTTGCAGAAGCAGCTGGAGAGATTGAAGGAGGAGCTAAAACGGAGCGATTCCGCTAGGCATGTGGGACTTGCGGATGGAGCCCTTAATTTGCTTAACCAGGATTCACGGGTGGTCAATCTGTTGAAATCAGAGCACTACATTTTGGCCACCGTGCTCGATCCTAGGTTTAAAGCCTACGTTGTATCTCTCTTTCCGGCAGACACAAGTCTGCACATGTTCAAAGACCTGCTGGTGAGACACTTGTCAAGTCAAGCGGAATGTGACCCGTCAACAGCTCCTCTTTCACATTCTCCCGCAACTGGGGCTGCGAGGAAAAGGCTAAGAATTCTGAGCTCACCCGCTGGCGGTGATACAGGACAGTCTGGAGCGAGTGCTGACATCTGGTCCGGACTGAAGGACCTGCCAACGATTACTGACATGTCGTCTACTATCACTGCATATGATTCTCTCACCATTGAAAGAATGGTGGAGGATTATATGAGTGACAGCATTCAAGTAGGCATATCAGACAGTCCGTACGTATACTGGCAGGAAAAAGAGGCAATTTGGAGGCCCTTGCACAAACTTGCTTTTTTTTACCTAAGTTGCCCCCCTCCAGTGTGTACTCCGAAAGAGTGTTTAGTGCAACCAGTCACCTTGTCAGCAATCAGCGTACGAGCTTATGGAGAAGATGATGTTCATCAAAATGAATTATAATCAATTCCTCGAATTAATAATACTCTGTGAGGAGGGGGGTGTACACAGTGAAAGGGGTGATGAATCGGTTGATGAAGAGGAGGTGGACATCTTGCCTCTGTAGAGCCAGTTTGTGCAAGGTGAGATTGATTGCTTCTTTTTTGGTGGGGGCCCAAACCAACCAGTCATTTCAGCCACAGTCGTGTGGCAGACCCTGTGGCTGAAATGATGGGTTTGTTAAAGTGTGCATGTCCTGTTTATACAACATAAGGGTGGGTGGGAAGGCCCAAGGACAATTCCATCTTGCACCTCTTTTTTTTTTATTTATCTCTGCATCATGTGATGTTTGGGGCTAATTTTTTTAAGTGCCATCCTGCCTGACACTGCAGTGCCACTCCTAGATGGACCAGGTGTTTGTGCCACCCACTTGGGTCTCTTAGCTTAGTCATCCAGCGACCTCGGTGCAAATTTTAGGACTAAAAATAATATTGTGAGGTGTGAGGTGTTCAGAATAGACTGGAATTTAGTGTAAATTATGGTTATTGAGGTTAACAGTACTATGGGATCAAAATGACCCCCAAATTCTATGATTTAAGCTGTTTTCGAGGGTTTTTTTTTTTAAAGACACCCGAATCCAAAACACCCGAATCCACCAAAAAAATTTCAGGGAGGTTTTGCCAAAACGCATCCGAATCCAAAACACGGCCGCGGAACCGAATCCAAAACCAAAACACAAAACCCGAAAAATTTCCGGTGCACATCTCTACTCCTGAGCTTAAACCTTCCCCAATAGCTCCTCCTTCTCTGGATATTACACCTTCCCCATCAGCTCCTCCTCCTGTGATTACACCTTCCCCATCAGCTTCTTCTCCTGCACTTTCACATTACTGACAGCTGCTCCACATGTAGTTACACATCTCCATGTCAGCTCCAGCTACTGAGCTTACACCTTCCATGACAGCTGATTTTCCTGCACCTATACCTTCCCTGACAGTGTCTGCTCCTTCTGCAGATACACCTTCCTGCAATTATACCTTCCCTGATAGTTCCTTCCCCTGCAGTTACACCTTCCCTGGTAGCTCCTACTCTTGTAGTTAGACGTTCCTATAAATCTCCTCATCCTCCTACATATATATGTTCTTTAAGAATCACTGGTTATATATATGCTAAAGGCACCAATTTGGTCGTCGCCATTGGTTACACATGTCCTAGCAGTATGCCTCAGCTGGGGTGCACGCTGTATCTGGTATTAACCCTAGCATTGTTGTCATACACAGGAGAACTACGGCTATGATGATGTGGACAAGGTGCAGAAGGTAAAGCAGCTGTACGACGATCTAGACCTGTCCACTGTGTACAAACAACATGAGGAGGAGGCATATTCTCATCTCCCAGCATGCAAATGGGCTACCCAAGGAGATCTTCTTAAGCTCGGCAAGCATTTACAAGAGATAGAAATAAGTGTTTGCTAACTGTATATGTAGAGCTGAAATAAATCCCCACCACATGGGATGGGTGTGGATCATTGGGTCAACCTTAAATAGGTTGTCATTGTCTAAGTCGACCCCAAAAGGTCATCATGGGAAAAAGGTCAACATGGACAAAAGGTCGAAACAGGAAAAGGTTGACATGAGTTTTAAATTTTTTGGTGTCGTTTACTTAAAATGACCGGGAATCCCAGTTAGTGCTTCCCCTTGCATGGCTCGCTTTGTTACTATTCCCAACTGCAGTCTACATGGATAGTAAAGTATGAAAAAGTTGAAAATCAAAAAATTGTAAAAAATATTGCCCATATACTGCCAACCTTTTGACCATGTCGACCTAATGCATGTTGACCATTAGTGGTCAACCTATTGACTGTCGACCTTATTACTGTCAACTAATCATCTGGATGCCCATGGGATGTAGCTCTGGTCATTGATTGTCCCCCTGCAAAGTATGCATCTACGCTCCTGCTCACAGTCAGTACAGTAATCCTGATCTCATGTTCCTGTGCCTTGGATTTCCTCATAACCAGTGCCCTGTGTCACGATTCGGGTATCTGGACGCCATTACTTGCCTTTTAGATGTCTCCTGAGGCTGGCTCAGCGTTCCAAGGCCGGATCTCATCTGTGTCTACACTCTGCATATCCCTCCTGTCACTCTGAGACGCTGTCACAGCGGCGCCATGTTTGAATCCTGCATGGCGTCTCCCGGCCTCCACCGCCACTCCTGTGTTATAGTTGCAGGTTGTCAGAGTGGTGCTTCATGCCTGCTGCGGCCTCCGTTGTCATCCACGTGTCTCAGTGTACAGTTGTCAATCTGGCGTCTCTTGTCCTCTGCGGCCGGCGCCGCCATTGCTGCTATGTTTCCACATGGTTTTCCAAACCAGCTTTCCCTCCAAGTACTAACATGGGCGCAGCCATGTTGGATCCAATCACATGCCTCAGTTCCACCAATCTGCTGCCTCTGGAAATCTGCATAATTGCCCAGCCAATGCCTGCCTTGCTGCAGATATAAGTATCCTGTGCCTGGGCCAGGAAATGGTCAGTGCTTTGTTTGTCAAACCTTGTTCCAGTCTCTCTCCTGTGGTTGTTTCTCCAGGTTCCAGCTCCTGTCTCCAGCATCCACTAAGAGACCCGCACCTGCCTTCCATCCTACGGTGCAGCCTGACTCTGCAGTCCTCCGTGGCTGTTCCAGCTTCCTGCTATTAACTCATCTGCTTCCAGCAGTCTGCTTCCAGCAGATTCCAGCTTCCTTAAAGTGCCGGTGTCGATCCAGCGGATCCCTACTTACCAGCAGTATCCACTAACCACCGGTAACCACTTTTCAACACTTCTGTTTCCACGCTCCCTAGCATCTTACAGTATCCACTCCGTGTCTTCATCACCTGGCTGGTTCCATCCAGCATCCACTCCGTGACTTCACCACCTGACTGATTGCATTCAGCATCCACTCCGTGTCTCCACCATCTGGCTGGTTCCATCCAGTAACTACAACAGTTTATTCCAGTTATCAGTTTCATCTAATACACCTACTGACGTGTTCCTCGGCTATCTCCACTACTACAGCCAGGCCTGGTAAGGTTATTCCATCAAAGGACTTTAACAACTGTTCTTCAACCTACCAGTGCTCTGTGATACCTTTCACGGTTAAAGTGATCCAGGAACTGTATTATCTGCCACTGCTTATTATTAACTGTGAATGCTGTTATTATTACACGGAGTCTGTTAATAAACCTTTTATTGACTTTTAATCTGGTTGTCATGGTCACACCTTCAGGAAATCCTTTCACACTTACATGTCCAGGGGTCTGATTAAACCTCCCAAGTTTAAGTTAATTTCAGCCCCTACAACTGAGGCTTCCTCCTGTCAGCCAAAACCCTCAGTTGTGACACCCAAACTATGATACAAAGTTGCCAGACAGAAATGACCCTGCACATTTACACTACAGATAAGGACAACAATGAATATAAGCAGAAGTGTGAATGTGGAGTGGTAGAAGATTATTTTGAGAAAGTTACATGCGAACACATACTGAATGATTTTGAGTTTCATGAGCAAACATGCAAAGTAAACTGGTTACCTGATAATTGTATACCAGCTGATGATGACTCAGCGGCTGGGAGATACACATTCATCAAGGGGGTTGGTAACACACTGATAAAGTTTTATGATGTGCAACCCATTACAGACAAACTGTCTTATAACAGAGAGTTAGAAACACACTGATTTGGGGATGTCAAAGAAAGAAATTGCACTGTAAACTTCTACATGCTAGTGATAGGGTTGCCAAAGCTTACTCTACTCTGCTGACTGATCCTTCAGAACTGAATAAGATGTCCTATACATACGCTAAATCTTTACATGATATTTTATGCACGGAACGGGCCCAACTTGATGTAACTTTTCAGAAAAACAGGTACTTTCGGTGGAGTAACATATCTGGGAAATTATTGGCGACTATGTCCAAGACTGCTACAGATCTCAAACATATCACATCGATTAAACTGCCTACAGGTGACTACACCACATCCCCAGATAAAATTGAGACTGCCTTCTTAATTTACTTTAAATCCCTATACATGGCCTCTCCTGAGGTGTCACAGGATGACGCAGAATTCCTACTTCAGTCCAACTCTCCTAAATTGACACCCTCAGAACAGGAACAATTATTAGCACCTATAACGGAAATAGAAATTTCTACTGTTATCACTGCACTTGCGTCAGGGAAGACGCCAGGCCTGGATGGGTATTTGGCAACCTACTATAAATTACTGTCCCCTTGAGTGATTCCACATCTGCATGCTCTTTATAATTCTATTGTCAGCGGTAATGTTGCTCCAGATCATTTCAATGAGACCCGTATTATTTTCCTACCAAAGGCTGACGGGGACCTTAGACTAGTCTTCTCTTATAGGCCAATCTTCCTGCTAAATCAGGATTTTAAAAATTTTTCAAAACGTATGGCATTGAGATTACAAGTGTTGTTGCCTACTCTGTTTCATCAAGAACAAACAGGTTTTGTTAAAGGCAATCATTCAGTGAACAACATTCGAGCCCTGTTGGTGGCCATCTTATATACTCGATCTGTCAAAGACAGACATAGTAATGTCATCAGTTGTGACGCCAACAAGGCCTTTGATAGAGTCTCTTGGGCCCACTTGACCCGAATCTTTGAATATCGAAGGTTTGGCCCTGAATTCATATATATGTTATGCACACCAGTGCCAGCAGGAATGTACTGGTGTCTGAACGGTGAGGGATGCAAAACAAATGAACTCACAGACAGACTGGGGAATATGACATTACATACACAGAAGGTGATAGGGTAACAAAATAAACACAAAGTGAACAGAGAAGCCCAAAGGCTAAGAAACTGGGTGTCTCCCTAGTATTAGGAATGCTCAGATGGAAAGAGGCGAGATGTAGTGATTTAATACGTAGAGAACCCAAAATGCTGTTGCTAAGGGCAACAGCAAAACCCTAAAGGGTTACCAACGGGTGTGGCAGTAAACTCCTTGGTCAGAGATGGAATAATAGACACAAGGAGAGTCTCCACAATCCTAGTCCTCACTTGCAGTGCACTGGTTCAGCTTACTGCCACTAAACTGACACCTGAGCACCTTGCACAGTGAGAAAGGATTTTGGCAGGCAAGTCTGAGAATACAGCCGCAAACTTGCTAGGTTCACAGAGTAGCAAAAGAACCCCAGCAGGTTAAACGACTGACTCCAGTCTTACTGCTAGGTCTGGATTGGCAGAGTGTAATACCAAATCCCAAGGCCTATTTGCAGTAAGCAACAAACAAATACAAAGTTTACACAGTACTAGCTAGCTTTCAGGAACTGACTAACCAACAAAGATTCAGCAGCATATGCCTAACCTGAGAAGAGGGTTTATATAGCAGGTGCTGTCCACGCCCCACTCAGACCTCACAGACTGTGAGCACAAAAACCAGCACCGGATCCCCTGCCGTGCACAGAGCCTGTAACCACTGCACAGCAAAAGACCCGAACCGGAGTATCAGCTACGCTCAGGTTACTCCGCTAGCACTTGTGTCCCGGTTGCCATGACAACGTGGCAGCACAGAGCAGGAGACTATAACAGTACCCCCCCCTCTGACGAGGGGTCAAAGAACCCCTACCACCGGGTTTATCGGGGAACTGCAAGAAGAAAGAGCGTAACAGTCTGGGGGCATGAAGATCACAACTGCGCACCCACGACCGCTCCTCCGGGCCATACCCCTTCCAGTGCACCAAAAATGACAGCCGACCCCGAACCATCTTGGAGTCAAGAATCCTTTCAACAACAAACTCCCTCTGGCCACGTATCAGAAGAGGGGAAGGTCTTCCACTGGAAGAAGGATTACTAATCGCCCGTTTTAAAAGGGAACAATGAAATGTTTTATTGATACCCAAAGAACGGGGTAGATCTAACTGAAATGCCACCGGATTGATAACCCTAGTGATCTTATAAGGACCGATGAACCGGGGGCCTAACTTATGAGATGGCTGTCTCAACTTCAAATTCTTGGTAGACAACCCGACGAAGTCTCCTAATTTGAAGCTGCAGGGTCTTTTCCGCTTATCAAAAACCCTTTTGGTCACTAATGACACAGACACAAGGGCTTTCTTCACTTTCCTCCAAATACCTCTAAGGACCGAAACCACAGAGGAACCACCAGGCGTGGAGTCCAGGGGGTCAAAAGAATTGGCCTTAGGATGATGCCCATACACACAAAGGAAGGGAGAGATCCCTGTAGCAGAGTGAGCCGCGTTGTTATAGGCAAACTCCGCCATGGACAGATGAGCCACTTAGTCAGTCTGACACTTGGAGACATAACACCTGAGGAACTGCTCCAAGGACTGGTTCACCCTTTCAGTCTGCCCATTAGACTGCGGATGGTAGCCTGACGACAAGCTGACAGAAATCTGGAGATCGGAACAAAATGCCCTCCAGAATTTGGCCACAAACTGGGATCCGCGGTCAGAGACCACATCAAGTGGCAACCCGTGGAGGCGCACAACATGCAGCATAAATAATTCAGACAGGCGTCTGGCCGATGGCAGCCCAACCAATGGAACGAAGTGCGCCATCTTCGAAAACCTGTCAACGACAACCCAGATGGCTGTCATCCCCGAGGATTTGGGCAAGTCCACCACAAAATCCATTGAAATGTGGGTCCATGGCTTAGATGGAATAGAGAGTGGATGTAATGGGCCAACAGGAACCCCTCTAGGAGTCTTATTTCGGGCACAGATGTCACATGCCCGAACCCACTGATCCACATCCCTAGCCACCGAGGGCCACCACACCACCCTAGATAGCAACTCCCGAGTTCTGGCAATACCTGGGTGACCTGCCGACTTCTTGGCATGGAATTCCAGGAACACTCGCTGTCTTAACCTAGGAGGCACAAACAAAAGACCTACCGGAAGGTCTGGAGGAGCCTGCTCCTGTGCTCTAAGGACTAATGACAAGAGGTCCTAGGTAATGCCCACTTTAATACATGATGGGGACACAATGGGCAATGGCTCCTCGGTGGTCTCCTGGATTGGAGCAAAACTCAGCGAGAGCGCATCAGCCTTGATGTTTTTTGACCCAGGGCGATATGTTATCAAAAAATTAAAGCGAGCAAAAAACAAAGCCCATCGTGCCTGCCTGGCATTGAGGCGCTTCGCTGACTCTAAATATGCCAAATTCTTATGGTCGGTGTGAATTGAGACCACAAACTTAGCCCCCTCAAGCCAGTGTCTCCACTCCTCGAGTGCATCCTTAATAGCCAACAATTCCCGGTTACCCACGTCATAATTCATCTCGGCAGGCGAAAATTTACGGGAAAAGTAAGCACAGGGATGAAGGCGATTATCAGACACCCCCATCTGAGAGAGCACTGCCCCAATACCCATCTCAGAGGCATCCACCTTCACCACAAAAGGACGCTCTGGATCTGGGTGTCGCAGCACCTTGGCCGAGACAAATGCCCTTTTGAGACGGGCAAAAGCCGCTTTGGCCTCACAAGACCAGTGAGCAACATACGCCCCTTTCTTAGTGAGTGCCACCAAGGGCGCCACTATAGACGAAAATCCAGCGATAAATCGTCTATAAAAATTCGCAAAGCCCAGAAAACGCTGAAGCGCCTTCAAACTAGTGGGCTACACCCAATCCAGGACTGCCTGTTTGGAAACCTTCTGGGGAGATAATATATCCTAGAAATGCGATTTGCTGAACTTCAAATTCGCACTTCTCCAGCTTCGCCCCAAGCCGGTGGTCTCTGAGTTTCTGGAGGACTAAGCGTACATGCTTCCGATGTTCCTCCAGGGAATGGGAGAAGATTAGGATGTCATCTAAGTATACAACTAAGAATCTATCCAAATATTCCCTGAGCACATCGTTCATAAAGTCCTGGAAGACTGCCGGGGCATTACAGAGCCCAAAAGGCATCACCAAATATTCATAATGCCCTGAGTGGGTATTAAAGGCAGTCTTCCATTCATCCCCCTCTCTTATTCGGATTAGATTGTACGCACCGCGTAGGTCAATCTTAGAAAAAATGGTGGCAGTACGAAGCTGGTCAAACAAGACCGAAATGAGAGGCAGTGGGTATGAGTTTTTAATCGTGATACGGTTCAATTCCCTGAAGTCGATGCAGGGTCGCAACGAACCGTCCTTTTTACCCACGAAGAAGAACCCCGACCCAACTGGAGACTGTGAAGGTCTGATAAATCCCTTAGCCAAGTTCTCCTGAATGTACTCTGCCATAGCCTGAGTCTCAGGACGTGACAGGGAGTACAACCTGCTCTTGGGAAGCTTAGCATTCGGCAACAAATCAATGGCACAGTCATAGGGGCGATGGGGAGGTAGTACCTCTGCAACTCTTTTGGAGAACACGTCCGCAAAATCTGCATAACATCCTGGCAATCCTGGCAAACTTAGCTGCGAAAGCCTGTTGGAAGGCTCAAGCAACTCCTGAAACAATCAGTACCCCAACTAAGAATCTCCCCAGAGACCCAGTCAAATTGAGGATTGTGGGCTCTTAACCAGGGTAACCCCAACACCAATGGGGCAAAAGTACAGACAGTCACATAAAAGGACAATTTTTTAGAGTGTGTGGCTCCAATAAACAAAGAAATCTGGCTAGTGCAAGAGGTAATTTTACCCTGGGATAATGGTTCCCCGTTTAACCCACAAATCTCCATTTCCGATGCCAAGGGTACTAAGGGAACAGAGTGTTTCAGGGCGAATTGGCGGTCCATAAAAACCCCGTCGGTCCTACTGTCCACAAAGGCCTCAGTCTTGACAGTTTGACCGAGGATCTTCAAGGTCCCCGGAATGATAAAAGTCTTCTTGGGAAATTCTGACTTCTGGCCTGACAGGATATTTCCCATCACCCTCAGGCCCTGAAGTTTTCCGGCTTTTCTGGGCATGATACAACCACATGACCTTTATTCCCACAGTACAAACATAACCCCTGCTGTCTCCTCTGCGTCTTCTCACGCGAGGAGAGGCGGGTAGCCCCAGTCTGCATAGGCTCCTCGGAAAATTCCTCAGAGTCTGAGGTTCCCTTGGGAAAGAAGGAAACCTCGGTCTCCCTTTCAAGCCTGCGCTCTCTCAGCCGTCTATCCACCCGAATGGATAACTGCATGAGCTGATCCAAGCTATCAGGCAAGGGATATTGTACCAGTTGGTCTTTTAACTGGTTAGAAAGACCTCTTCGGTACTGGTGTCTCAAGGCTGGGTCATTCCACTGGGTATCATGGGCCAACCTCCGAAACTCCGTACAACAAACCTCAACTGGCCTTCGCCCTTGCTTAAGGATCGAAATCTGAGCCTCGGCTGAGGCCGTCTTGTCAGGGTCATCATACAACATGCCCAGTGCCGTAAAAAAAGCATCAACACTTTTAAGCGACGGACAGTCAGGCTGCAACCCATATGCCCAGACCTGTGGGTCTCCTTGTAGCAAGGAAATCACTATGCCCACCCGCTGAATCTCCGACCTAGAAGACTGAGGCCTAAGCTGGAAATATAGCTTGCAGCTCTCCTTGAAACAAAAGAACTGCGAGCGATCTCCAGAAAAACGATCCGGGAGATTTACTTTCGGCTCCTTAACCCCTGAAGGTACTGCTGCTGCGGGAGCTCCGCCAGCGGCCTGTGAGGTGTGCATTTTAATGGACAAATCATTAAATTGTCGAGTCAGGACCTGCACCTGATCGACCACCTGTTGCAAAGTATTTTGAGGGGTATGCTCCATATTCCCACAAAATTTAAACAGGAGTATTGGGCTGCTGAATATGTTATGCACACCAGTGCCAGCAGGAATGTACTGGTGTCTGAACGGTGAGGGATGCAAAACAAATGAACTCACAGACAGACTGGGGAATATGACATTACATACACAGAAGGTGATAGGGTAACAAAATAAACACAAAGTGAACAGAGAAGCCCAAAGGCTAAGAAACTGGGTGTCTCCCTAGTATTAGGAATGCTCAGATGGAAAGAGGCGAGATGTAGTGATTTAATACGTAGAGAACCCAAAATGCTGTTGCTAAGGGCAACAGCAAAACCCTAAAGGGTTACCAACGGGTGTGGCAGTAAACTCCTTGGTCAGAGATGGAATAATAGACACAAGGAGAGTCTCCACAATCCTAGTCCTCACTTGCAGTGCACTGGTTCAGCTTACTGCCACTAAACTGACACCTGAGCACCTTGCACAGTGAGAAAGGATTTTGGCAGGCAAGTCTGAGAATACAGCCGCAAACTTGCTAGGTTCACAGAGTAGCAAAAGAACCCCAGCAGGTTAAACGACTGACTCCAGTCTTACTGCTAGGTCTGGATTGGCAGAGTGTAATACCAAATCCCAAGGCCTATTTGCAGTAAGCAACAAACAAATACAAAGTTTACACAGTACTAGCTAGCTTTCAGGAACTGACTAACCAACAAAGATTCAGCAGCATCTGCCTAACCTGAGAAGAAGGTTTATATAGCAGGTGCTGTCCACGCCCCACTCAGACCTCACAGACTGTGAGCACAAAAACCAGCACCGGATCCCCTGCCGTGCACAGAGCCTGTAACCACTGCACAGCAAAAGACCCGAACCGGAGTATCAGCTACGCTCAGGTTACTCCGCTAGCACTTGTCTCCCGGTTGCCATGACGACGTGGCAGCACAGAGCAGGAGACCCTAACAATATATTTTTAACATGCTTTATAGAGAGCCAAAAGCTTTTCTCACCATTATTTCTTTGAACTCCCCTGCTTTTTCGTTATACCGGGGAACTAGATAGGGATGTCCATTAACCCCGCTTTTGTTTAATTTGGCATTTGATCTGATTCTACAATACTTTGATACGATTAAGGACTGGAGCGGCATTACCATGGGCACGGAAGAAATGAAAATGTCAGCTTTTGTAGATGACCTATTGATTGATTTTTCAAACCTCAAAGAACCTATTACCTTTCTCACATCTGCATTAGAAAGGTTGGACCTTATCACCGGATTTAAATTGTATTATTCAAAAACAATAGCCTTAGCTTTGGGAACCAAGACTGCATTAGGCTGGGGAGATGCTTTCTCCTTTTTGTGGGCCCAATCCTCCCTCAAATACTTGGGAGTTAATATCTCCTCTGATCCCTCAACTTGGTATGGCATTAATTACGCCCACTGTTTACCCGAATGTACTCTGATTTTAGTAGGAGAAAAAACCTACCCTTATCGTATATGGGGAGATGTTACTTATATAAGATGATCGCATTTCCTAGGTTCTTATATTTGGTGCAAATGTTACCTTTGTTACCCACTAACAGTGATCTATTTAATACTGCTATTAGTAAGTTTATCTGGGCAGGTAAAAAACCCAGGCTGTCTTTGTTTAAATTACAGCAACACAAAGAACAAGGTGGGGTCAATTTACCAAGTCTAAGGGAATATGTCTTGGCAGTGAACTCTAAAATTACACTAGATTGGGTTGGTGGCAGGAATATCTATACCAAGAAGTCAAGAGAACAGGCTTTTAGCCCCCATAGAGAGTTGTTTTCACTTTTGCAAACACACCCTAGAGCTCTAGAACAGGACCTCAAGGAAAATATTCTTCTAAGCACCACATGTGAAGCGTGGAGGCTCTTACAATCTAGCCAAAAATTATAAAAGTTCTCCTCTCTATTTGTGCTGCTATGGGGCTGTAAGGAGTGATACAAAAAGATAAGTTTCACTATTATCAATATCATGATTTCATGTGGTTTTTAGCACCAAATGCAAAGTACAATATAAGTAAACATACTGAAGATAGTATTAGTTATTCATTACATGCCAGATTGCATACTGACTATACACAATTTGTGTTTTTAACTTCATTTGATTATTACATCAGTATTTTATGATATATCTTTAGAAAGGTGGTTGGTGTGTATTATAAATATAATAAGGTGTTTTTAATAGGACAAGAGGAGGGAAGTATATATATATTACAAAATTATATGTTCTGTGTGTGTCAGTATTCCTGACACAGGTATATTTTACAAGCAAGGACAATGTCCATTGTCTGGTTATATGAGACAGACAAAAATAAGACAAGTGTTTGGAGTTGGACATATGTCAACATAAGAATTCTTGCTGTCTAATCCTGGTACAATTGTTCACCTTGTGCCGTAAATCTACGTAATTCATGTTACACATAGTATTTTTATGTTATTTCTAACACACAAAATTGAGGCAACAGTGCCCACTACTGTTTCTTAGCATTTATGTATATTTCCTAATTAGAACTTTGTACATATGAAATAGCTTATTCAGGAGTCCTCCAACCTATATAAGATAGAAATTGTCAATTCTAGATTAGCATAGACAGCCTGGATGAACATTGACTGCAGAAGTGCCAGAATGATCTGAATATAACTCAGCCTCTAGATGAAGAGGGCGAGGCTCCTGATTATGCTGATGTAATAGCTGTATTGAACATTTGCTGAATTGATTAATAACCTTAGCTAAGTATACAATAAATTCATATTTATATATTTAAGTTATTTGTTGAAGTATTTTTCTGGGAATCTACCCTTCTGGGTCTCGTCAAACTTATCCCACCTGTAACATTTGGCGAGCCAGCCAGGAGACCCATTTGGACCCCATAAAGTGCTATATCTTGTGTAAGAAAAATGTTTAAAAGGTTATTCAGTAAGAAAAAGGGGGCAAGTTTTCCGTCATGGCTGACTAGACCCGGACCCTGTGATGACATGATGGAAACTGCCTGTAAATACATGCAACCAATCAGAACTGTAACTCCTTTAAAAGATTTACAGAATGTTCATTTAAGTATTTATTCAAAAAAATGGTGTTGTGCTGCAGCTGCAATCCTCAACCTCACAGCACAGGCAATCTGTGAGCTGGACTCACAGGTTCCGGAAATGCAGATAGAGTGAGACGCACTAATGGAGCAACATACTGCATTATACCAGTGACTTGCAGACACAGTTTCAAAATGATGTTATAAAAAGAGTGAACTGTAAGAAACAGCTGGGTAAAAAGCCCAAACATGATTCTGTGCAGATACGTAAATTGATTACCTCACAAAACTGGGAACAGTTAGACAGTGATTCTGAGGTAGAATATTGGGAAAATGTAACAGGGCAGCTGCACCCTGTCAGACACACTACTTGCACTTCTGCACAAGAGAATAGACAAATTGATGATGGGACGCCTAATCAGTTTGTTTGCACTAACTGTATACAAACCACAGTAGATGATAAGAATGTAGTTAAACCTGCATATGTAACAAAAGATGTTAAAATTCACAAACAAAAGTGAGAAGTTTTAGCACTCTCATATACTGTAGTTTTAGCCCAGATAGTGATGAAATTAAGGGGGGCTGTTCAGAGATAGGAGGGGTTGATGCTGATACCTACAATATTTCATAAACTGCATGTGTAAAAAGGGGGTTTGATTTACATAACACAGAGGGGGGAGATAATTGCTTCTCCATGCAGAATATCACAGACACAGCCCAAACTATGATACAAAGTTGCCAGACAGAAATGACCCTGCACATTTACACTACAGATAAGGACAACAATGAATATAAGCAAAAATGTGAATGTGGGGTGGTAGAAGATTATTTTAAGAAAGTTACATGCGAACACATAACTGAATGATTTTGAGTTTCTTTCTGAAAAAGTAAACAAGATGTGCTTCATGAGCAAACATGCAAAGTAAACTGGTTACCTGATAATTATATACCAGCTGATGATGACACAGTGGCTGGGAGATACACATTCATCAAGGGGGTTAGTAACACACTGATAAAGTTTTACAATGTGCAACTCATTACAGACAAACTGAAAACAGAGAGCAAACGAGAGTTAGAAACACACTGATTTCGGGATTTAGTTCAGATTTTGTGTTTGGTACTGAAACGCAAACCCCAATGTATTCAGTGGTACAGAAACTGTTGAAAGATGTGCAGTTACCAATGGCAAATGCAAATCTGCTTGCTGGACTTGTCAAATTTAAACCAGTGTTGTCAGAGATAATACAACCATCTGAATTGGGTTCCTTCATGAGCACAGCTCTACGGTGGGAAGAACCATTGGAAGATGGAGTGAAAAACTGGTTTATGTATAATTTTGCCATATTTACAGTTAAAGACCAAGGGGGTCATTCCGAGTTGTTCGCTCAGTAAAAATCTTCGCATCGCAGCGATTTTCCGCTTAATGCGCATGCGCAATGTCCGCACTGTGACTGCGCCAAGTAAATTTGCTATGCAGTTAGGATTTTTACTCACGGCTTTTTCATCGTTCTGGTGATCGTAATGTGATTGACAGGAAATGGGTGTTACTGGGCGGAAACAGGCCGTTTTATGGGCGTGTGGGAAAAAACGCTACCGTTTCCGGAAAAAACGCAGGAGTGGCCGGAGAAACGGGGGAGTGTCTGGGCGAACGCTGGGTGTGTTTGTGACGTCAAACCAGGAACGACAAGCACTGAACTGATCGCAGATGCCGAGTAAGTCTGGAGCTACTCAGAAACTACTACGAGGTGTGTAATCGCAATATTGCGAATACATCGTTCGCAATTTTAAGATGCTAAGATTCACTCCCAGTAGGCGGCGGCTTAGCATGAGCAAATCTGCTAAAATCCGCTTGCGAGCGAACAACTCGGAATGACCCCCCAAGTGTGGTCAGCTGATTCAGTGTTGCAGCAACATCTACAGACTGTCAGATTTCCGACAGGAGCCGCTGCAAAGACAATAAAACCAGTAAATCTTTGTTTTGAAAACTGGACTATTGTCAAGCCTATGTGGACGGTTGCTGACATGGAATATGTATGGATGGTTGCTGACATGGAATATGCTGACATCAGGGACGTGCGGTGAGCTAAATGGCTCAGGAGGCACTGGCTACCCCCAGAGCCAGAATTCCATGCAATATATGAGTCAAAGGGTGCATCCGGGCATTATACACAGGTGCAGCAGTATAAACTCCTGGAAATTTGGTGAGTTTTGATCAGAGATGTGCTGAAAAGATAGACAGGTGAGGCACTGCCTCCCCTGCCATAGACTTTTTACTCCAGAGTTTGGGCTATAAAAATTATTAGAATAATGCAAAGAAGATATTTCAAACAAAATATTAGTATTTTTCATATACTTTATTCAGTCAAAACTCTGGTTAAAACGTAAGTATGACTGGAAAGGCTCTGCATCACCTGCCTCACCCCACCGCACGTCACTGGCTGACATACATATTAGCACTTGGGGTATACCGCACAGGTCATTTTAAATATAACAGTGAATAAAGCTATAAATACCAAAAGAGAATAGTGGGAAGGAAGAAAATTTCCTATTCGATATTCACTTGGTGGTGCACCCTGAGTCAGTGTTAAATTATGTAAAACAAGAAAAGAGAAGAAGACTCTTTTGTGGGTGCACTCTTGACATGTCAGAAAGACTAGAATATTGAGAAACAAAAATAGGATTTTGATAACCTACTGGTAAATCCTTTTCTCCTATTCCGTAGAGGATGCTGGGGACGACATCAAGACTATGGGATATAGACAGGATCCACTGGAGACATGGGCACTCTAAAGACTTTTCATTGGGTGTGAACTGGCTCCTCCTGCTATGCCCCTCCTCCAGACCTCAGTTGTAGGAACTGTGCCCAGGGAGACTGACATTTCAAGGAAAGGAATTACTTAACTAGTGGTGAGATATCTACCAACTCACACCCTCAACCATGCCGCACACATGGCATTCAACATAACACACGCCAACAGGCATGAACTACTTGCAGCAACATGCTGAAGCCAAGATAACACAACTTGTGTAACTGTAATAACTAAACTGCAGGTAAAGTACACACTGGGACGGGTGCCCAGCATCCACTACAGACTAGGAGAAAAGGATTTACCGGTAGGTTATCAAAATACTATTTTCTCATACACCCTAGAGGATGCTGGGGATAACATCAAGACCATGGGGTCTATACCAAAGCTCCAGTACGAGCGAGAGAGTGTGGATGACCCTGCAGCACAGATTGACCAAACTTTAGGTCCTCATCGGCCAAGGTGTCAAACTTGTAGAATTTGGCAAATGTGTTTGACCCTGACCAAGTAGCTGCTCGGCAAAGTTGTAATGCCGAGACCCCCCCCGGGCAGTCGCCCAGGAGGAGCCCACCTTCCTAGTAGAATGGGCCTTCACCGACATCAGTAACGGCAATCCAGCTGTAGAATGAGCTTGCTGAATTGATCCAGCGCGCAACAGTCTGCTTGGAAGCAGGACACCCAATCTTGTTGGGAGCATACAGGACAAACAAAACCTCTGTTTTCCGTATTCGAGCTGTTCTAGTGACATAAATCTTCAAAGCTCTAACCACATCTATAGACTTTGACTCAGCGAACGTGTCCGTAACTACTGGCACCACAATAGGTTGGTTTATGTGGAAAGAGGAAACACCTTTGGAAGAAAATGTTGACGAGTTCTCAACTCTGCCCTATCTTCATGGAAGATCAGGTAAGGGCTCTTGTGGGACAAGGCCCCCAATTCAGACACCCGCCTTGCGGATGCCAACGCCAAAAGCATCACCACTTTCCAAGTAAGAAACTTCAACTCTATTTCTTGTATAGGCTCAAACCAACCCGATTGAAGGAACTGCAGTACCACATTAAGGTCCCATGGTGCCACTGGAGGCCCAAATGCAGGCTGGATGTGCAGAACCCCTTTCACGAACATCTGAACTTCTGGAAAGGAGTCCAATTGTTTGTTTTTTTACTTCAATCATTTTTATTGAGAAAAAAAGTAACAGTTTTTATGGGGTACATAAAGAAAAAGGGTGATACTTAGTACATCTTACAACTTATTATAGAGGTAAAAGTGGGGATACAGGAGGGGAGGAGGGGAGGGAGCATCCAGTAAATCTAAAGTGCATGTACTCACATAATCTGGTAAGGGGTCCAGAGAAACATCCCAAGGAAAATAGGGACAGGGTACACCTAGCAGGTGAACATGTAAAATTAGAGATCATAAATCTTTGGTGTGAAGGGCATGTAGCTGTACCAATAATGTCACAGAGGGAAACATAAATTCCAGTACAGTAAGCAGAGGTTGTTAAAGAGAAAAAGAAAGGAGGTTGGCATATGTATAGGGCAAATGGTAGGAGGCCAATTGTTTTTGAAAGAAAACTTATAAGGCCGAAATCTGGACCTTGATTGACCCCAATCTAAGGCCCGCATCCACACCAGCCTGCAGAAAATGGAGAAAACGTCTTAACTCAAACTCTTCCATAGGAGCCTTCTTGGATTCACACCCAGACACATATTTTCTCCAAATACGGTGGTAATGTTTAGACGTTACTCCTTTCCTGGCCTGAATAAGAGTGGGGATGACTTCCTTGGGAATACCCTTTTGGGCTAGGATCCAACACTCAACAGCCATGCCGTCAAACGTAGCCGTGGTAAGTCTTGATACACACACGGCCCCTGCTGTAGTAGGTCCTCTTGAGGTGAAAGAGGCCGAGAATCTTCTATGAGCAACTCCTGGAGATCTGGATACCAAGCCCTCCTTGGCCAGTCTGGGGCAATGAAGATTGCTCAAACTCTTGTTCTTATTATTATTTTGAGAACTTTTGGAATCAGTGGAAGTGGAGGGAAAACATATACCGACCGAAACACCCACTGGGTCACCAGTGTATCCACTGTTATTGCTTGATGGTCTCTCGACCTGGAACAATATCTCTGAAGCTTCTTGTTTAGACAAGATGCCATCATGTCTACTGGAGGAACTCCCCAAAGTCTCGTCACCTCTGCGAAGACTTCTTGGTGGAGGCCCCACTCTCCTGGATGGAGATCGTGTCTGCTGAGGAAGTTTTCTTCCCAGTTGTCCACTCCCGGAATGAAAATTGCTGACACAGCTCTAACATTTCTTTCTGCCCAGAGGAGAATCCTTGTCACCTCTGCCATTGCCGCTTTGCTTTTCGTTCCGCCTTGCCTGTTTATGTACGCGACTGCTGTTACATTGTCTGACTGGATCTGCACGGGATCTTGAAGAAGATGTACCGCTTGTAGAAGGCCGTTGTAAATGGCTCTCAATTCCAGAACGTTTATGTGAAGGCAGGCTTCCTGATTTGACCATTTTCCTTGAAAGCTTTCCCCCTGTGTGACAGCTCTCCAGCCTCGGAGACTTGCATCCGTGGTTATTAGGACCCAGTCGTGAATCCCAAACCTGCGTCCCTCTAGTAGGTGAGAACTGTGTAGCCACCACAGGAGCGAAGTCCTGGCTTTGGGAGACAGGACTATTTTCCGGTGTATGTGTAGGTGGCATCCGGACCACTTGTCCAACAGGTCCCACTGGAATACTCTGGCATGAAATCGGCCAAACTGTATGGCCTCGTAGGCCGCTACCATTTCCCCCAACAACCGAATGCATTGATGGATCAACACGCTTGTTGGTTTCAATATTTGTTTGACCATTTTCTGGATTTCCAGAGCCTTTTCCACTGGAAGAAATACTCTCTGTACTTCTGTGTCCAGAATCATCTCTAAAAAGGACAATCTTGTCGTCGGTTCCTACTGCGACTTTGGAAAATTCATGATCCACCTGTGTTGTTGGAGAATTGACAGGGAGAGTGCAATGTCTGCACCAACTGTTCCCTGGATCTCGCTTTTATCAGGAGATCATCCAGATAAGGAATTATATTGACTCCTTTTTAACAAGGGAGGACCATCATCTCCGCCATCACCTTGGTGAATACCCTCGGTGCCGTGGAGAGTCCGAACAACAACGTCTAAAACTGGTAATGGCAATCCTGTACTGCGAATCTCAGATAAGCTTGGTGAGGAGGATAAATAGGAATATGCAAGTAAGCATCTTTTATGTCTACTGACACCATGAAGTCCCCCTCTTCCAGACTGGAAATCACTACCCTCATGGATTCCATCTTGAACTTGAACCTTTTCAGGTAGAGATTCAGATTTTCAGGTTTAAAATCGGTCTGATCGAGCCGTCCGGCTTCGGAACTACAAAGAGGCTTGAATAAAAAAAACCTTCTCCTTACTGTGCCAAGGGTACCAGGACAATAACCTGATCCTGACATAATTTTTGAATTGCCATTGTTACTGCCTCTCTTCCTGGAAGAGAAGCTGGTATGGTCGATATGAATAATCGGCATGGGGGGACGTCTTGAAACTCTAGTTTGTACCCATGGGACACTATTTGTAAGACCCATGGGTCCAGGCCAGATTGAATCCAGATTTGGCTGAAAAGTGTCAGACGTGCTCCCACCCAAGCGGACTCCCACAAGGGAGCCCCAGCGTTATGCTGCAGATTTGGCAGAAGCATGGGTGGACTTCTGCTCCTGCGATCCGGGAGATGCTGCAGATTTCATTCCTTTTCCCCTTCCCCTACCTGCAAAAAAAGGGGAGACCTTTGGCCTATTTGTATTTGTTGGGCCGAAAGGACTGTATGTGAGAGTGATGTGTCTTTTTCGTCAATGTAGGAGCATAAGGCAAGAATGTCGAATTGCCTGCGGTAGCCGCCGAGACTAACGCATCCAGCCCATCACCAAACAAGGCCTCACCTTTATACGGGAGAGCCTCAATACTTTATTTTGGAATCTACATCAGCATTCCACTGGCGAATCCACAACGCCCTCCGAGCCGATACTGCCATGGTAGTGGTTCTTGATCCCAAGAAACCAATATATTTCATGGATTCTAGTACGTACGCAGCAGCGTCTTTGATATGACCTAACGTTAGGAGTATCTCGTCTCCATCTATTGTGTCAATGTCTAATGACAAGTTTTCTGACCACTTTTCAATAGCACTACTCACCCACTCACAGACAATGGTAGGCCTGAGTAGTGTCCCATTTGCCACATCAATAAATCACCTCACTCACTTGCGGTCTGTTGGCTCCTTAAGTGAAGCCATTCCAGGCGCAGGGAGAAACACCTTTTCTCTTTTATGACAGGGCCCTGTCTAAAATGCGGGGTGACTCTCACCTTTTTGGGAAAAAGGTAAGCTGCCTGAATTTCTTTTGGGAATCTGAAATTTCTTTTCAGGTTAAATCAAGGTGGAGGGAAAATTACATTACTTCTTTACTAAAGTAAACCCTCTCCTTGTGGTAAAAGAGGGGGCTTTGTAACTTCTTTTCCCTCCTTTATAGCTAAAACATGTTTTGAATGCTTTTCTGCTAACTTAGGACCTATTCCCCTGGAATCACTAGTGTCGACACAGGAATCTGAGTCCATGTCAGTATCAGTTTGTACTACTTGTGCAAATTTGTATGTGACCCAGAAAGGTCCCTGTGGATGAAAGGCAGAACTACTAAAAATCACATCTTCAACAGATTATTTTCATTTTCTGTATGAGATTTAGTCCAACCTCTTACTGATATGATTCACACTATCATGTAACCTTTCACTCAGTCAGGCTCTTGGTATCATATTAAACCTCAGTGTCCCTAACATGTCTACACAGAGTACCCTGCTACAGACATGTCACACACGTGCAGAACCACACCACAGACAGTCCGGGATTTATAGGGGACAGACCCACAGTAAAATCTGTCAGAGGGACACAGATGGGATTTGCCAGTTCACAACCCAGCACCAGTAACACAATGTCTGTGAACACAAAATGCCCACTGACATTAAGCGCTTTTATAATGTTAATCACACAATTATATAGCACCAAATTCACTGTGGCCCCCCCTGTTTTGCACCCTGATACTTGTTCAGTAGTGGATGAGGACCAGCTTTGTCTCTGCAGCCTGAGGAGAGAGAGACAATGGTGCTGAGCAGTGTGCTGGCTGACTGAGGAGGAAGCTCCACTCTTCAATGGTGTGTTTCTCCTAAGCTTTTATGAGGTAATTTTTTATACTGGAGGGGGTAGGACTGTGCCTCAACAACTTATGCCCCTTATTTATGCCAGTTTCTATAGGTTTCATGCCGCTCGTACCCTGCACCCTGCAGTGCCTGTGTATATGTGAGCTACATGGCGAGCTGCGCTCCCGCCACCCGCGCGGTACCTTTAGCCATCACTTTCTTGATTGAAGATCTGTCTTCTAACACTCACCTGTCTTCTGGCTCTGTGAGGGGGGTGATGGCGTGCTGTGGGAGTGAGCATCTAGGCACGGCTAGCATTCAGTTCCCTTCAGGAGCTAATGGTGTCCTGTCAGCCAGAAGCAGAGCCATGAAACTCTTTAGGAAGTTGGTTCCTACTTCTGCCCCCTCAGTTCCACGAAGCAGGGAGTCTGATGCCAGCAGATCTCCCTGAAAATAAAAAACCTAACATAAGTCTTTTCAGAGAAACTCAGTAGAGCTCCTCAGAGTGCATCCAGTTGACCTGGGCACATTTCTAAAACTTAGGTCTGGAGGAGGGGCATAGAGGGAGGAGCCAGTTCACACCCAATGAAAAGTCTTTAGAGTGCCCATGTCTCCTGAAGATCCCGTCTATACCCCATGGTCTTGATGTCATTCCCAGCATCCTCTAGAACGTATGAGAAAGTCAATTAAAGTGTTGAAACTAATTGTATTTTATTTAATTTTTAATTAAAAATGAGTAGTTTGGTGTATTTACAACAATAAATAACAGATATACACTGTCTGGGAAATCCTGACAATAAAGGTATCCTTCCGGTCAATATTTGAAGGATAATTCCATATTTAGAAGGCCAGATGTCTGGATAATTATAATGCCATCCCTAAATAGAGAGATAAACTCACAGGTTTGTTTCCACCATAAACTTATGCATAAGTGTACAGATTTGAATGTCATAAAGCGCCTGTGACCCAAAGCACCAATTAAAAAGAACATATGTTTGCTAAGACATGGTAATATTAGTCGCCACAGATAAAGTGTGAAAAACAGAACAGGACCAGATAGAAAAAAGAGTGAATCTGCTGTCAATGTAAGGCGCTGAGAATATCAATCATTTTTGTACTCTACTACACTAGGACCCTCATTCCGAGTTGTTCGCTCGCAAGCGGATTTTAGCAGATTTGCTCATGCTAAGCCGCCGCCTACTGGGAGTGAATCTTAGCATCTTAAAATTGCGAACGATGTATTCGCAATATTGCAATTACACACCTCGTAGCAGTTTCTGAGTAGCTTCAGACTTACTCGGCATCTGCGATCAGTTCAGTGCTTGTCGTTCCTGGTTTGACGTCACAAACACACCCAGCGTTCGCCCAGACACTCCTCCGTTTCTCCGGCCACTCCTGCGTTTTTTCCGGAAACGGTAGCGTTTTTTCCCACACGCCCATAAAACGGCCTGTTTCCGCCCAGTAACACCCATTTCCTGTCAATCACATTACGATCGCCAGAACGATGAAAAAGCCGTGAGTAAAATTCCTAACTGCATAGCAAATTTACTTGGCGCAGTCGCAGTGCGAACATTGCGCATGCGCATTAAGCGGAAAATCGCTGCGATGTGAAGATTTTTACCGAGCGAACAACTCGGAATGAGGGCCTAGGTCTTTTTCGGGAGTCTCCCACTAAAGTACTGACTCAGCCCAATACTGAGTAGCTTCCAAGATCGAATGGATTCGGGCGTTTCCAGTGTGTTATGGTAATAGAGTTTAGGTGAATGATCTTTGCTGATCTGGAATCACTGATGAGAGTTCACGAAATATCAGAAAAGAATATAAGCATATTAGAGGAAAAAATAATGAGTGGATCTGCTGCCAGTGTTAGACGAAGACAAAATACCTCTGAATCACTGGTGAGAGTCCGGAAATGATAGTAAGGAAATAGAAACAATAGATAGAGGAGTAGATGGGTCCTCAACAACAAAAAATGCGTATGATTCATTATATCTCAATGATGTGAAAAATATATGGTTTCACTGGTGGCAGTATAAAAGTGTCACAAGTGAGGGAAAAAGATATAAAGGAATCGATACATATAACCCAGGTTCTAATAACCGCTCTCTGCAACTCTTAGACAAAATAACACAGTGTATCATATACATGTGATAGTGTAATAAAAATTGTACAAAAAGCAACAATGGTGCTAGTGATTGCAGTATCACATTCAGCTGCACATAATAGAGCAAGTAATATTAAGTGATAAAATGTATAAATTAATATCTATAGTGTATCACACTCAGCTGCTGATTAACAGCTGGCTGAGGCTGAAGTAGTGATGAAAGTATACCGTACTAAAGGTGAGTATTGTTTGCTAATTCTAAGTTGCTGACAGGCTGAATAGCACTGATATTACCGATAGTTAGAAAGAGTCATAGAAAAGCCGGCAATGATGATACAAATATGCCGTACTGACTGTGGGTATAGTTTTCAATCACACATTGCTGATGGGCTTAAATAAAGTAGATATTACCTGTGATCAGGGAGTTATGAAAAAGCCAGCAGAGCATAGTATTGATCCTGGTCCCAATGAGGTGGCGGGGCAGATGGAGAATGTAGCGGTAATGGCAGGTGCGCGGTACACAGGCGGTTTATGACATTCAAATCTGTACGATTATGCATAAATTTATGGTGCAAACAAACCTGTGAGTTAATCTCCCTATTTAAGGATGGCATTATAATTATCCAGACATCCGGCCTTCTAAATATGGAATTATCCTTCAAATATTTACCGGAAGGAGACCTTTATTGTCAGGATTTCCCAGATTGTATATCTGTTATTTATTGTTGTAAATACACCAAACTACTCATTTTTAATTAAGAATTTACTAAAATACAATTAGTTATAACATTTTAATTGACATTTATTACTCAATATTCTAGTCTTTCTGACATGTCAAGAGTGCAACCTCAAAAGAGTCTTCTTCTCTTTTCTTGTTTTACATGCTAACATACAAGCCTATGTCTTGAATGGTGTGCCGACACAAGAACGGAGTGCAAAGCGTGGTGTGCAAGTCATCACAGATACAGCACTGATGGTGCTAGGATGCTGGGTTCAAATACTGATGCTGTTGTCAAGCCATGAAAGAGTGGAAGCTTCATTCCAGCAAGCTCAAATCAGAGTAATTGCCTATATCCAGACCATGGATGATATTACAGAGAACTTTCAAGTTTGGCAGCAGTTGAAAATGTGGAGTATCTTCCCAGACACTGAAAAAGGGCACGTGAACTTTGAAAATATAAACTGCACAAGTATGGCAATTTGAATATATCTTTTGCTGCCAAGAAGAAGAAGTATGCTGTATTTAACAGCTACAGAACATCGTCATCCAGGAGTGAAGTTGTCTCAAGCAGAGAGATGCAAGATAAGAGACTATCCTGATGTTGACAAAGACTTAAATACTTTTTTTGTTGTTATTATGGTATGTCCAAGAAGATTCAAACAGACAGACACCCATGTTACAGATACAATCAAGAGTATATTGGTTCTTTATGATGATTCATACAATTCACAAAACTGAAATCAGTATGATTGAAGGAATGGCTGTGTTGTTTAGGAAACAGGAATCTTCATACATACAGTATACAAATTGGGTTTTTAGAGCAGGCTGTATGTATATATGCTTTATTAACCGGAGGGTGGCAAAAGCTTGACATTTTTGGGAATATTTTCTGGTTTTTCACAAACACACATTTATGATAAGATTGTTCTATAGAAATGTTTCAGAAATAGAAACGTTGAGAATAGATATTAGAAGTAGGATAAAGAAATGTTTATTTTGTTTTCATTTTAATGGTTTATCTCACACTGTCTGTTGTTCTTAAGCCAATAGGTTGGAAGAGCAGATAGAGGACTTCACTCAAGATGTGCCTATGATGACTATGACTAGAGAGAGGTTTCTTGTACAAGAAAGAGACCATGAGGATAAGATATTTGCACAAGATGGATGACACAGCATTTCCATCTACATTATTATGGGAAATTGAACTTGAACCATATATTGCTTGGATACATACATTTAGCAATATCCCAAGACTTTATTGAACTAGACTTTACAGACATAAGTTAACCTATGACGGCCCATATCAAGCGAGTACCGAAATTAAAGGAGGAATATAGAAATTCTCACAATGATCCAGAATATGATATCCATGATATCAACTTGATTGTTGCTCATAGGAATCCTACATCTTAAAGGATGCTTTGCTTATGTTTTTAACATTATATTTGGTGATTTAAATTAGAGATGAGTGGGTTCGGTTCTCCGAGAACCGAACCCTACCAGACTTCACCACCAGAGCCCGGATCCAAGTCAGGCTCGGATTTTCCTGCCTGACTCAGAAACCAGAACAAGATAAAAATGTCATCATCCCGCTTTCTGATTCTCGTGGGGTTTGGATTCCATATAAGGAGCCGTGCATCCCTGCCATTTTCACTCCGGCATTGGAGAGTGTAGAGAGAGGACGTGTCTCCGTCCTCCGTGTCCAGGTCCTGTGCTGCATCTGTCCAGTCACAGTGCTTGTGTCCTCTGCTGCCATATGTCCAGTGCTGCTGTATAAGTCAAGTCCAGTGGTGCTGTGTTGTGCTGCATCAGTTCAGTGGTGGTGTATTGTGCTGCATCAGTCCAGTTACAGTGGTGGTGTCCTCTGCTGGCATGTCCAGTGCTGCTGTATAAGTTCAAACCATTGCAGTGGTGCTGTGTTGTCCTGCATCAGTCCAGTGTTGGTGTCCCTGTGCTGCTGTATATATCCAGTGGTACTGCCATATATGTCCAGTGATCCTGTCGTATATGTCCATTGATACTGCCATATATGTCCAGCGGTACTTCCATATAAATCCAGTGATCCTGTCAGATAATTGCAGTGATCCTGCCATATAATTACAGTGGTACTGGTGTATAAGTGCAGTCCAGTGATACTGCCATATTTGTCCAGTAATACTGCCGTATATGTCCAGCGGTACTGCCATATATGTCCAGCGGTACTGCTGTATAAATCTAGTGGTCCTGCAGTATAAGTCCAGTGATCCTACCGTATATGTTCATTGAAACTGCCGTATACGTCCAGCGTTAATGCCGTATAAATCCAGTGATCCTGTTATATAAATCCAGTAATCCTGCCATATAATACAGTGGTACTGGCATATAAGTCCACTCCAGTGATACTGCCGTATATGTCCAATGATACTGCCATATATGTCCAGTGATACTGCCGTATATGTCCATTGATACTGCCGTATATGTCCATTGATACTGCTGTATATGTCCAGTGGTACTGCCGTATAAGTCCAGTTATCCTGCCGTATAAATACAGTGGTACTGGCATATAAGTCCAGTGATCCTGATGTATATTTACAGTGGTACTGGCATATAAGTGCAGTCCAGTGATACTGCCGTATATGTCCAGTGATACTGCCATTTATGTCCAGTGATTCTGCCATATATGTCCATTGATACTGCCGTATATGTCCAGCGGTACTGATGTATAATTTCAGTGATCCTGCAGTATAAATCCAGTGATCCTGCCATATAAGTCCAGTGACACTGCCGTATAAGTCCAGTGATCCTGCCGTATAAATACAGCGATCCTGTCATATAAGTCCAGTGATCCTGCCATATAATTACAGTGGTACTGGCGTATAAGTCCAGTCCAGTGATACTGCTGAATGTGTCTATTGATACTGCTGAGGCCATAACAACTATGCTGGTGTTATACAAGCCTCTGGTATCTGCCATGAGTGCAGTAGGACTGCAGTGCCAAACCTAGATGGGCCAGGTGTTTGTGCCGCACACTGCTGTCACTTATCTTAGTAATGCAAGTACGTCATTGCCCTCTTTTACTTCTTGGCATGATGTGCTGTTTGGGTACTATTTTTTTAAGTGCCCTCCTGTCTGACACTGCAGTGCCACTTCTAGATGGGCCAATTGTTTGTGTTGCTTAGCTTAGTCATACAGCTACCTCATTGCACCTCTTTTACATCTTTGCATAATGTGCTGTTTGGGGCCTTTTTTTTAAAATCTGCCCTACTGATGTGATTGCTGTATTGAACATCTGCTGAATTGATCAATAACCTTAGCTAAGTATACAATAAATTCATATTTATATATTCAAGTTATTTGTTTAAGTATTTTTCTGGGAATCCACCCATCTGGGTCTCCTTGAACTTAACCCACCTGTAACATTTGGCGAGCCAGCCAGGAGACCCATTTGGACCCCCAGAAAGTGCTATATTTTGTGTAAGAAAAATGGTTGAAATGCTATTGAGTAGGAAAAAGGGGGCAAGTTTTCCATCTTGGCTGACTAGACCTGGGCCCTGGGATGACATGGTGGAAACTGCCTGTAAATACATGCAACCAATCAGAACTGTAACTCCTTTAAAAGATTTACAGAATGTTAACTTAAGTATTTATTAAAAAAAATTAGTGTCATACTGCGGCGGCAATACTCAGTCTCACAGCAAAGGCTGTCTGTGAGCTGGACTCACAGGTTCAGGAAATACAGATAGAGCAAGACGCACTAATGGAGCAAAATGCTGTCTTGCGAACCTGTGTATGGTCCCAGGAACAGTATACCAGTGAATTGCAGACACAGTTCCAAAATTATGTTATAAAAAGAGTGAACTGTAAAAAACAGCTGGGTAAAAAGCCCAAACATGATTTTGTGCAGATACGTAAATTGATTACCTCACAAAACTGGGAACAGTTAGTGATTCTGAGGTAGAATATGGGGAAGATGTAACAGGGCAGCTGCACCCTGTCAGACACACTAGTTGCACTTCCACACAAGAGAACAGACAAAATTGATGATGGAACGCCTAATCAGTTTGTTTGCACTAACTGTATACAAACCACAGTAGATGATAGGAATGTAGTTAAACCTGCATATGTAACAAAAGATGTTAAAATTCACAAACAACACTTTAAAGTTTTAGCACTCTCATATAGTTTCAGCCTAGATAGTGATGAACTCAAGGGGGGCTGTTCATAGATACTGTAGGAGGGGTTGATGCTGATACCCACAATATTTCACAAACTGCATGTGTGAAAATGGGGTTTGATTTACACAACACAGAGGGAGGAGAGAATTACTTCTCCATGCAGAATATCACAGACACAGCCCAAACTATGATATAAAGTTGCCAGACAGAAATGACCCTGCACATTTACACTACAGATAAGGACAACTATGAATATAAGCAGAAGTGTGAATGTGGGGTGGTAGAAGATTATTTTAAGAAAGTTACATGTGAACACATACTGAATGATTTTGAGTTTCTTTCTGAAAAAAGTAAACAAGATGTGTTTCATGAGCAAACACACAAAGTAAACTGGTTACCTGATAATTGTATACCAGCTGATGATGACACAGTGGCTGGGAGATACACATTCATCAAGGGGGTTGGTAACACACTGATAAAGTTTTACAATGTGCAACTCATTACAGACAAACTGTCTTATAAGAGAGAGTTAGAAACACACTGATTTGCGTATTTAGGCCCTCATTCCGAGTTGTTCGCTCGGTATTTTTCATCGCATCGCAGTGAAAATCCGCTTAGTACGCATGCGCAATGTTCGCACTGCGACTGCGCCAAGTAACTTTACTATGAAGAAAGTATTTTTACTCACGGCTTTTTCTTCGCTCCGGCGATCGTAATGTGATTGACAGGAAATGGGTGTTACTGGGCGGAAACACGGCGTTTCAGGGGCGTGTGGCTGAAAACGCTACCGTTTCCGGAAAAAACGCAGGAGTGGCCGGAGAAACGGTGGGAGTGCCTGGGCGAACGCTGGGTGTGTTTGTGACGTCAACCAGGAACGACAAGCACTGAAATGATCGCACAGGCAGAGTAAGTCTGGAGCTACTCTGAAACTGCTAAGTAGTTAGTAATCGCATTATTGCGAATACATCGGTCGCAATTTTAAGAAGCTAAGATTCACTCCCAGTAGGCGGCGGCTTAGCGTGTGTAACTCTGCTAAATTCGCCTTGCGACCGATCAACTCGGAATGAGGGCCTTAGTTCAGATTTTGTGTTTGGTACTGTAACTTAAACCCCACTGTATTCAGTGGTACAGAAACTGTTGAAAGATGTGCAGTTACCAATGGCAACCACAAATCTACTTGCTGGACTTGTCAAATTTAAACCATTGTTGTCAGAGATAATAGAACCATCTGAATTGGGTTTCTTCGTGAGCACAGCTCCACGGTGGGAGGAACCATTGGAAGATGGAGTGAATTACTGGTTTATGTATAATTTTGTCACATTTACAGTTAAAGACCAAGTGTGGTCAGCTGATGCAGTGTTGCAGCAACCTTTACAGACTGTCAGACTTCCGACAGGAGCCGCTGCAAAGACAATAAACCCAGTAAAGCTTTGTTTTGAAAACTGGACTATTGTCAAGCCTATGTGGACAGTTGCTGACATGGAATATATATAGACAGTTGCTGACATAAAGCATGCTGACATACACGCCTATGTCTTGAATGGCGTGCATCTAACAAGAACTGAGTGCAAAGCGTGGTGTGTAAGTCATCACAGATACAGCACTGATGGTGCTAGGATGCTGGGTTCAAATACTGATGCTGCTGTCAAGCCATGAAAGAGTGGAAGCTTCATTCCAGCAAGATCAGATCAGAGTAATTGCCTATATACAGACCATGGTTGATATTACAGAGAACTTTCAAGTTTGGCAGCAATTGAAAATGTGGAGTATCTTCCCAGACACTGAAAAAGGGCACATGAACTTTGAAAATATAAATTGCATAAGTATGGCAATTTGAATATATCTTTTGCTGCCAAGAAGAAGAAGTATGGTGTACAGGGCCGGTGCTAGGGTGTTCGGCACCCCCCTGCAAACTATAAATTTGCGCCCTCCAATATTCCTTTAGCACGCGCCGGGAAAAGGGTTGTGGTCTCACAAGTAAGGGGCATGGCCACACAGTAGTACCCCCATTTAAAATTACGCCACAATGTAGTACAATCTTATTAATCTTATACGTAATGCCCCACCCGTAGTAGTAGCGTCCTTCTATGCAATGCACCCCAGTAATAGTAGCATCCTTATACAAAATGCCACCCAGTAGTAGTAGCGTCCTTATACGTAGTGCACCCCCAGTAGTAGTAGCGTCCTAATACGTAACGCCCCCCACAGTAGTAGTAGCGTCCTTATAAATAGTGCACCCCCAGTAGTAGTAGCGTCCTTATACGTAATGCCCCCCACAGTAGTAGTAGCGTCCTTATAAATAGTGCACCCCCAGTAGTAGTAGCGTCCTTATACGTAATGCCCCCCACAGTAGTAGTAGCGTCCTTATACATAGTGCACCCCCAGTAGTAGTAGCGTTCTTATACGTAATGCCCTCCCAGTAGTAGTAGCGTCCTTATACGTAATGCCCCCCAGTAGTAGCGTTCTTATACGTAATGTCCGCCCAGTAGTAGTAGCAGCGTCCTTATACGTAATGCCCCCCAGTAGTAGCGTTCTTAAACGTAATGTCCCCCCAGTAGTAGTAGCGTTCTTATACGTAATGCGCCCCCAGTAGTAGTATCCTTATACGTAATACCCTCCCCCCAGTAGTAGTAGCAATGTTATACATAATGCCCTACCAGTAATAGTAGCGTCCTTATACATAATGCCCCCAAGTAGTAGTATCGTCCTTATTTGTAATGCCCCCCCCCCAGTAGTAGTAGCGTCCTTATACGTAATGCCCCCCTCCCAGTAGTAGTAGCGTCCTTATACGTAGCGCACCCCAGTAGTAGTATCGTTCTTATACATAATGCCCCCAGCCCCAGTAGTAGTAGCGTCCTTACACGTAATGCCCCCCCCAGTAGTAGCGTTGTTACACGTAATGCCCCCCCTGTAGTAATAGCGTCCTTATACGTAGTGCACCCCAGTAGTAGCAGTAGCGTCCTTATACGTAATGCCCCCCCCAGTAGTAGTAGCGTCCTTATACGTAGTTCACCCCAGTAGTAGCAGTAGCGTCCTTATACGTAATGCCCCCCCAGTAGTAGTAGCGTCCTTATACGTAGTGCACCCCAGTAGTAGCGTCCTTATACGTAATGCCCCCCCAGTAGTAGTAGCGTCCTTATACGTAGTGCACCCCTGTATTAACAGCGTCCTTATACGTAATGCCCTCCCCAGTAGTAGTAGCGTCCTTATACGTAGTGCACCCCTGTAGTAATAGCGTCCTTATACGTAATGCCCCCCCCGTAGTAGTAGCGTCCTTATACGTAGTGCACCCCTGTAGTAATAGCGTCCTTATATGTAATGCCCCTCCCAGTAGTAGTAGCGTTCTTACATGTAATGCCCCCCCAGTAGTAGCGTCGTTATACGTAATGCCCCCCCAGTAGTAGCGTCCATAAAGCGCGCGCACAGACATACCTCACACACACACACAATTCACACATATATACACACGGGTGTGGTTCATCAAATCGACAGTGTCTAGGTCGACAATGTTTAGGTCGACCACTATAGGTCGACAGTCACTAGGTCGACATGGATGGAAGGTCGACAGGGTTTCTAGGTCGACATGTGCTAGGTCGACAGGTCTAAAGGTCGACATGAGGATTTTTTTTTTCGTGTCGTTTTCTTCGTAGAGTGACCGGGATCCCAAATTAGTGCACCGCGTCCCCTCGCATGGCTCGCTTCGCTCGCCATGCTTCGGGCATGGTGCCTTCGCTCCGCTACCGCTTCGCCCGGCACACTTTACCGTTCCAATCCTAGTCCACGTGGATCGTTAAGTATGAAAAAATAAAAAAAAATAAAAATGAAAAAAACTCATGTCGACATTTAGACCTGTCGACCTAGCACATGTCAACCTAGAAACCCTGTCGATCTTCCATCCATGTCGACCTAGTGACTGTCAACCTATAGTGGTCGACCTAAACATTGTCGACCTAGACACTGTCGATCTTCAGACCGGATCCCATACACACACATACACACCCACCATATACACACACGTCACATACACACTTCAAGTTCTCTCTCACCCTCCACTTACCTAAGCCAGTCTCCCTCTGTACAGCAGCCTGGTCCGTGTAGCTCCGCCCCCTTCCGGCCCGTGTAGCTCCGCCCCCTTGTGTCCCGTACTCGGCGCTGTCACAGGTGAAGGGAGGGGAAGGGAGGGAGGAGGCTTTTCATGCTGCAGGTGCCCGCTGCCAGTGCCTGTCATACAGTGACAGACACAGCACTGGCAGCAGCAGCAGCAAGGGGGACAGGACGGCGCAGCAGGGAAGGAATGCAGAGCAGGGGGAGCGCCTCTCCGTCCCAGCGCCTCCCTGCACTGCATCCCTTCGCTGAGCGGGTAGCGCCGGGCCTGATGCTGTATTTAACAGCTACAGAACATCGTCATCCAGGAGTGAAGTTGTTTCAAGCAGAGAGATGCAAGTTAAGAGACAATACCATGATGTTGACAAAGACTTAAAGACTTTTTTTGTTGTTATTATGGTACAGTATGTCCAAGAATATTCAAACAGACAGACAGCCCTTTAACAGACACAACAAGAGTATATTGGTTCTTTATGATGATTCATACCATTCACAAAACTGAAATCAGTATGATTAAAGGAATGGCTGTGTTGTTTAGGAAACAGGAATGTTCATACATATATAAATTGGGTTTTTAGAGCAGTGTGTTACCAAGCCCCTTGTTGAATGTGTATCTCCCAGCCGCTGTGTCCTGCCGTATAATTACAATGGTACTGGTGTATAAGTCCTGTCCAGTGATACTGCTGTATATGTCCATTGATACTGCTGTATATGTCCAGCAGTACTGCCGTATAAATCCAGTGATCCTGCCATATAATTACAGTGATCCTGTTGCATAAATCCAGTGATCCTGCCGTATAATACAGTGGTACTGGCGTATAGGTCCAGTCCAGTGATACTGCTGTATATGTCCAGTGATACTGCCGTAAATGTCCAGCGGTACTGCCATATAAATCCAGTGATCCTGCCGTATAATTCCAGTGATCCTGACGTATAATTCCAGTGATCCTGCCGTATAATTCCAGTGATCCTGCTGTATAAATCCAGTCATCCTGCCATATAATTACAGTGGTACTGGCATATAAGTCCATTCCAGTGATACTGCCATATATATCCAGTGATACTGCCGTATATGTCCAGTGATACTGCCATATGTCCATTAATACTGCCGTGTATGTCCAGTGGTACTGCTGTATAAGTCCAGTGATCCTGACATATATTTACAGTGGTACTGGCATATAAATCCATTCCAGTGATACTGCCATATATATCCAGTGATACTACCGTATATGTCCAGTGATACAGCCGTATATGTCCAGTTATTCCGCCGTATATGTCCATTAGCACTGCCATATATGTACAGCGGTACTGCCGTATAATTCCAGTGATCCTGCCGTATAATTACAGTGATCCTGCAGTATAAATCCAGTGATCCTGCCATATAAATCCAGTGATCCTGCCGTATAATTACAGTGTTCCAGCCATATAATTACAGTGATCCTGCCGTATAAATCCAGTGATCCTGCCGTATAAGTCCAGTGATCCTGCTGTATAAATCCAGTGATCCTGCCGTATAAATCCAGTGATCCTGCCAAATAAGTCCAGTGATACTGCCATATAATTACAGTGGTACTGGTGTATAAGTCCAGTCCAATGATACTGCCGTATAAGTCCAGTTATTCTGCTGTATATGTCCAGCGGTACTGCTGTATAAATCCAGTGATCCTGTCGTATAACTCCAGTGATCCTGCCATATAATTACAGTGATCCTGCCTTATAAATTCAGTGATCCTGCTGTATAATTACAGTGGCACTCGCGTATAAATCCAGTCCAGTGATACTGCTGTATAAGTCCAGTGATACTGCCGTATATGTCCATTGATACTGCCGTATATGTCCAGCGGTACTGCCGTATAAATCCAGTGATCCTGACATATAATTCCAGTGATCCTGACATATAATTCCAGTGATTCTGCTGTATAATTCCAGTTATCCTGCTTTATAAATCCAGTGATCCTGCCATATAATTACAGTGGTACTGGCGTATAAGTCCAGTCCAGTGATACTACCGTATATGTCCATTGAAACTGCCGTATAAGTCCAGTGATACTGCCATATATGTCCAGTGATACTGCCATATATGTCCAGCGGTACTGCCGCATATATCCAGTGGTACTTCCGCTGGATATATACGGCCAGTGATCTTACCATATAATTACAGTTTTATTGGAGTATAAGTCCAGTCCAGTGATACTGCCGTATATGTACAGTGATACTGCCGTATATGCCACTTGATACTGCTGTATATGTCCAGCGGTACTGCCATTTAATTCCAGTGATCCTGCCGTATAATTTCAGTGGTACTGGCGTATAAGTCCAGTCCAGGGATACTACCATATATGTCCATTGAAACTGCCGTATAAATCCAGTGATACTGCCATATATGTCCAGTGATACTGCCGTATATATCCAGCGATACTGCCGTATATATCCAGCGGTACTTCCGCTGGATATATACGGCCAGTGATCCTACCATATAATTACAGTTTTACTGGAGTATAAGTCCAGTCCAGTGATACTGCCGTATATGTCCAACGGTACTGCCGTATAATTCCAGTGATACTGCCATATAATTCCAGTGATCCTGCTGTGCAATTCCAGTTATCCTGCTATATAAATCCAGTTATCTTGACGTATAATTACAGTGGTACTGGTGTATAAGTCCAGTCCAGTGATATTGCCGTATATGTCCATTGATACTGCTGTATATGTCCAGTGATACTGCCGTATATGTCCAGCGGTACTGCAGTTTAATTCCAATGATCCTGCCATATAATTACAGTGAAACTGCTGTATAAATCCAGAGATCCTGCCATATAAGTCCAGTGATTCTGCCGTATAATTCCAGAGATCCTGCTGTTTAATTACAGTGATCCTGCCATATAAATCCAGTGATCCTGTCGTATAAGTCAAGTGATTTTGCCGTGTAATTACAGTGATCCTGCCATATAATTACAGTGGTACTCGCGTATAAGTTCAGTACAGTGATACTGCTGTATAACTCCAGTGATACTGCCGTATAGGACCATTGATACTGCCGTATATGTCCAGCGATACTGCCGTATAAATCCAGTGATCCTGACGTATAATTCCAGAGATCCTGCCATTTAATTCCAGTGGTCCTGCTGTATAATTCCAGTTATCCTGCTATATAAATCCAGTAATCTTGCCGTATAATTACAGTGGTACTGGCGTATAAGTCCAGTCCAGTGATGCTGCCGTATATGTCCATTAAAACTGCAGTATAAGTCCAGTGATACTGCCATATATGTCCAGTGATACTGCCGTATATGTCCAGCGGTACTGCCGTATATATCCAGCGGTACTTCCACTGGATATATACGGCCAGTGATCCTACCATATAATTACAGTTTTACTGGAGTATAAATTCAGTCCAGTGATACTGCTGTATATGTCCAGTGATACTGCCCTATATGCCCCTTGATACTGCTGTATATGTCCAGCGGTACTGCCATTTAATTCCAGTGATACTGCCATATAAATACAGTGATCCTACCATATAATTACAGTGGTACTGGATTATAAATCCAGTCCAGTGATACTGCTGTATAAGTCCAGTCATACTGCCGTATATGTCCATTGATACTGCCATATATATGTCCAGTGGTACTGCCGTTTAAATCCAGTGATCCTGACGTATAATTCCAGTGATCCTGCCATATAATTCCAGTGATCCTGCTGTGTAATTTCAGTTATCCTGCTATGTAAATCCAGTTATCTTGTCGTATAATTACAGTGGTACTGGCGTATAAGTACAGTCCAGTGATACTGCTGTATATGTCCATTGATACTGCCGTATATGTCCAGTGATACTGCCGTAAATACCCATTGATACTGCCGTTTAATTCCAGTGATCCTGCCGTATAATTACAGTGAACCTGCTGTATAAATCCAGTGATCCTGCCATATAAGTCCAGTGATTCTGCTGTATAATTCCAGTGATCCTGCTGTATAATTACAGTGATCCTGCCGTATAAATCCAGTGATCCTGTCGTATAAATCCAGTGATTCTGCTGTATAATTACAGTGGTACTCGCGTATAAATTCAGTCCAGTGATACTGCTGTATAAGTCTAGTGATACTGCCGTATAAATCCAGTGATCCTGACATATAAGTCCAGTGATCCTGCCACATAATTCCAGTGGTCCTGCTGTATAATTCCAGTTATCCTGCTATATAAATCCAGTGATCCTGCTGTATATCTACAGTGGTACTGGCGTATAAGTCCAGTCCAGTGATACTGCCGTATATGTCCAGTGATACTGCCGTATATGTCCAGTGATACTGCCATATATGTCCAGCGGTACTGCCATATATATCCAGTGGTACTGCCGCTGGATATATACGGCCAGTTATCCTACCATATAATTACTGTGGTACTTGATTATAAATCCAGTTCAGTAATCCTGCAATATATGTCCAGTGATACTGCCGTATATGCCCATTGATACCGCCATATATGTCCAGCCGTACTGCTGTTTAATTCCAGTGATCCTGCCATATAATTACAGTGATCCTGCTGTATAAATCCAGTGATCCTGCCATAAAAGTCTAGCGATTCTGCCATATAATTCCAGTGATCCTGCTGTATAATTACAGTGATCCTGCTGTATAAATCCAGTGATCCTGTTGTATAAGTCCAGTGATTTTGCCGTATAATTACAGTGGTACTGGCGTATAAGTCCAGTCCAGTGTGCCGTATATATCTATATACCATGTTGCAAAGTGGATTACTGAGGCCATAACAACTATGCTGGTGTTAGAAGTACACTAATTTATATATTCCCAAAGTCAACAAAAACAGAAGTAGGAAATCAAAACTGATGTGGCTTAATAAGAAGTTCAAGGAACAAATGGATAAAAAGAGGCGTGCTTTCAAAGCATTTAAGTCTGACGGAAAGGTGGAATCATTCCAGTTCTACAAGGAATGTAACAAAAAAATGCAAAAAAGCGATTAGAGCAGCTAAAATAGAAAACAAAAAACAAATCACAAAGGAGAGTAAAACAAACCACAAAAAGTTCTTTAAGTATATAAACGGTAAAAGTTTGAAAATGGAGAATATTGGGCCCTTAAAGGGAAAGCTGGATGTCTTGATTAATGATGATAGAGAAAAAGCAGATTTATTTAATAAATTCTTTTCATCAGTATTCACGAAAGAGGACAGGTTGATGAGAGTAGAGCATAACATAAATAATAATAATAATAATAACCCATTGCTTGGTACTTGCTTAAATGAGTGAGTAATCCGGGAGAGACTAAGTAAAATTAAGATAAATAAATCTCCTGTGCCGGATAGACTCCACCCCAGGTTTCTTATGGAACTCAACGTAGAGATATCGAAACCTCTGTATTTGATCTTCAGCGAGTCAATTAGATCAGGAATGATACCAAAGGACTGGCGTATAGCAGAGGTAGTCCCAAAATTTAAAAAGAGTATTAAAACGCTCCCCGGGAACTATAGACCGGTTAACTTGACATCTATAGTGAGGAAAATACTAGAAGGTATATTAAGTGATAGCATTCTAGAGTACTTGATAACCAGCAAGGTTATTACTAGGAATCAACATGGATTTGTGAAGGACAGGTCATGTCAAAGTAACTTACTGTAATAAGCTTCTACGAGAAAGTGAGCGATAATATTGATCAGAGTCAAGCAGTGGATGTGATCTTTTTAGACTTTGCTAAGGCTTTTGACAAAGTTCCACACAGGAGACTAATTCTCAAACTAAGAGAGCTTGGGGTAGAAAACACTATCTGTACTTGGCTGAGTAATTGGCTGTTTAATAGGGAACAGCGAGTGGGGGTTAATGGGATGTACTCTGAATGGGCTTCAGTACTCAGTGGAATGCCGAAGGGCTCAGTACTCGGGCCACTGCTGTTTAATATATTCATTAATGACCTAGTAGAGGGACTGGGAAGTACAGTGTCAATTTTCGCAGATGATACTAAACTATGTAGAATAATTAATTCAGACAAGGATGTTGAGTCTCTAGAGAATAACTTATCTAGACTGGAGGCCTGGGCAAACAAATGGAGAATGAGGTTCAATATAGACAAATGTGAAGTTATGCACTTCGGGACTAAGAACAATCAGGCAGCCTATGAACTAAATGGGGAAAAAGTAGGAATAACGGTAGTTGAACAGGATTTGGGTGTGCTCATCGATAATAAACTTGGTAGCAGTACGCAATGTCAAAATGCAGCAGCAAAGGCTAATAAGGTGTTATCATGCATAAAACGGGGTAGGGAGACAAGGGATGGAAGTGTAATCCTGCCACTGTATAAATCATTGGTACGGCCACACCTGGAATATTGTGTACAGTTTTGGGCACCATATTATAAAAAAGATATCTTGGAACTCGAAAGGGTTCAGAGGCGAGCCACTAAACTGGTTAAGGGGTTAGAGGCACTGGACTATGAGGAAAGACTTAAAAGGCTTGATATGTTCACACTGGAAAAGAGGCAACTGAGAGGGGACATCATTAATATTTATAAATACATTAAGGGACAATACAAGGATCTATCAAACGATTTGTTTACCAAAAAAACACTACATAGGACATGAGGACACCCCCTGAGGTTAGAAGAGAAAAAATTCCATACCCAACAGAGAAAAGGATTCTTCACAGTAAGAGCAGTAAGGATTTGGAATTCTCTGCCAGAGAAGGTAGTAATGGTGGACTCAATCAATAGGTAAAAAAATGGATTAGATAAATTCCTAGCGAAAAAAAATATCCAGGGATACAGCATTTAATTAATATTCAAATAAAAAAATTTAAAAAGCGCAATGTACAGTAGGTTGAACTCGATGGACATTTGTTTTTTTTCAACCTCAGGATCTATGTAACTATGTAAGCGCCTTACATATCTGCCAGTAGTGCAGTGGGACTGCAGTGCAAACCCTAGGTGGGCCAGGTGTTTGTCCAACACACTGTCGAACTCGAAAATATTACACATACACTCAGCACGTGCAAACACCACACAGAGTGGCCTCTGTGAGGGTGCATACTCGCCGTGCGTGTACATACACGCACGCTACATACAATGGTTCACGAGCCATACATATTGGCGTATGGAATGAGTAAATACGGTAGCATAAGCATTTGCATAGAAGAGCCACAAAGACATATTCAATATTTTATCCACATAGTGCATAATTTACACATAGTCTACACACACCACACCAGCAAGTTACATTTACTTAGGAAATAGAACAACAGAGATATCCAGCTTTACAGGATGTGAGGGGACAGAACTAGGTTAGGACATAGTGTTTGATATCCAGATGTACACTATTTCAAGGGCTACATTCTGATCGCAGTTTGCAGATTATAGCATGCTCCTGCGCAATACAATATTCATAACTTACTGTAATTACTGTACTCGTGATATTTGGCGGGAAACCAGTGGCGGACCTCTGCAAGTACACCTGGACCAAGCATCGCCCACCTATTCAAACCAACTTATCACCCCTCATGTACTGTAAATGACCTGCTCCTTGATCTATGGAAGACGAGCTTACAGTTCCCTTTGTATTGTGTTTTGGACCATTGTATAAAAGCAAGGCCTCCTGGCCGGCCTCAGTCTCTTCTCTGAAGGTCATCTTGCTAAGACTGACTGAGGACCGGAACCGGGAGGCGCTGGCAAACAAACGTATGTACTATTGGTTGTAGCTCTTCTCTGTGATATTGTTGTTTTTTCTGTGTATACCTTTTGAGTAAATATATTGTTGCTGCGTTGGACGACAACATAACATATACTACTGGTGTCGCATTCCATTTTTGTTTGGCTATGGAGTAGTGATGAGCGGATTCGGTTTTACTCGGTTTTACTCGGTTTTACTCGGTTCTCAAAACGGCATCTTATTGGCTCACGGATGTCACGTGTTTTGGATAGCCAATAAGATGCCGTTTTGAGAACCGAGTAAAACCGAGTAAAACCGAGTAAAACCGAACCTCGCTCATCACTACTATGGAGGAGTATTAAGCCACACGTGTCGCTGTGTCGTGCGCATAGCGTGTCGGCATGTATACGCAACATGCATACACATCGCAGGAGTTATTGTTTGCATTCAGCGGCCACAGCGGGCCAAACCATAGTATTGAGGTATTGCATTTCCCTGAAAGTTAAACGAACGTAAAAGTTTGCGGCTCGTCCGGTTCACTTACAGGGCCTAACAGACTTTAGTCTACCAACAAAGGGTGGAGATGCGTCTTAAGTAATTTTTATATTGTGTTTAAAACTATCTAATGTTGTTAGACCACGTCTGTCCTGTATAGTCTCAGAGGTGCTGGTGCGAACCGAGGGACAACAGGGAAAAAGCCATTCATTTTCTGTGTGTGTAACTTTTGGCGCGAAAACACGCACAAAGAGTACTGATATTGTGCATATATTCTCACATATTGATGCCATAGGTTGTAATAGTCATTGTAGATCTGCATAGAATTTGATACAGGTATTTGTTATACATTTGGTATATTTCGTTAGGTGAGTAATTGTAAAAACACAAAATGCAGTTCCGCCTTAAAAGTTTAGGTAAGCACTCAAAGGAGGATTACCCTTGTGGGCGACTTCCAGCGGGTGTGAGGAACAAAAGTGTATTCTGTAGGGAGCAGTCATTATAGTGCATGACATAATGTGTAAGGGTCATTATGGTGTGGTACATAAAGTGTAAGGGGCATTACGGTGTGTTGCATAATGTGTAAGGGGTATTACTATAAGGAGGTAAAATTACATTGGAAGAAATAAGTAAGGGTAGACCATGAATTAAGAATAGGGGTTTGTTTTGTTAGGTACACTAGCTCTTGTCACAGTGTAGGGCCTTTTGGGGTTAAGGTAGTTACAGTTTTTTTAAATTTAGTAAAATATGGCCGACTTTCCCCACATCATTTTTATTTTGTACAGTGAAGGTAAACTACTGTCCCTATGTCTAAGTTTTAAAGTGAGGCAGAGGGGTGTTTTGGGGCTGGTGAGGCACAGTGCTATAGTAATTACCCATGGCAGAGCTCACATTTATGAGTTTTCCTTGTCCGGTTCGATCGGTGCCAGAGGCTGCTGATAGACCACATGATCAAGGCACAGCAAGGAACTCGTCATGCTGCTGCTGTATATCTCTCTGGGTGTAGTATAAGTCGCCAGCGGCCGGGATACCGGGGGCCAGAATACCGGCTCCGGAATCCTGACTGCCGGCATAATGACAGCTGGGCGAGCGCTAATGAGCCCCTTGTGGGCTCACTGCGCTCGCCACACTGTGGGCACGCTATTTATTCTCCCTTGCCACATGCACACCACGCTATTTATTCTCCCTCCAGAGGGTTTGCTGGTGGCCGGGATCCCAGCCGGCGGCATACTGAAGACCACCCATCTTTCTACCCCCTCCCTCCGTAGTCTTCACCTGTGCTGTCAGCAGCCTCGGACAGCTCCCTCTCTATCCATCTCAGCATCAGCCACAGCGGCTTCCTCTCCCCCCTCCCTGTATCAGCCGCTGTTAGCTTTCTATCCGCCGGATAGTGTCTGGATTGTGGTCACAGCTTGCTGCCGCCTTCCCCCTCCTTGCAACAGTCGTCGTCTTTCTCCTCCCTGCTCTCAGCACACTAGCTGTCTTTCCCCCGCCTCCAGCCTTAGTCACAGGCCCTGTATCAACCGCTGCTGGATTTCTTTTTTCTGCTCCCAGCACCAGGCACAGTGCCGGTTCACCCTCTCCTCAGTCAGAGGCTGCTGCCGCCTAACCCCTCCCTCCATCAGCTGGTGCTGGATGTTTTTCTTCTGCTCCCAGCACCATGTACACTGGCGGTCTTTCCCCCTCCTCCGGCCTCAGTCACAGGCTGCTGCCACCTACCCTCTCCCTGCATCAGACAGCAAAATATTTTGAGCAAAGTTAAAAGTATAATCAATTCTGTTTGGTAAATAAAAATTAGTTTTGCATTTTGCACAGAACAGTGATGTTATACGAACATTTTCATTAAACATTTAAAAAATCAATTATTTATTCTTACAGTGAAATATTACATTTCTGAATTAGAATAACAAACTGAAAAAAAAACTATGAAATTCCAAAGACAAAAACCTTAGCTGAGATTGCTATCACTCACACAATGGTGGAGGTGCTACTTCACAGATTTGTGTGCTCATTAGAATACACACATGCAGTCTATGCAACTGAAGGTCTGAGCAGTTCTGTGGTGCACCCACCCACTCAATGCCCACAACCATCCCATTCGGTCCCCACAACAATCCCACCTTGTTCCAACATCCTTCTCACTCCATACATCCATCTCATTTAGTATACACATTTTGCTCCCTCAAACATCTTAGTTGATTGCTAAAACCATAATACCCCATCTACGTCTATGCATCTACACTTACTTCACCTACACACCCCCATGCTGCTCTGTCTCCCTCAATCCTAACTGCTGTGTTCTCCCATCTGTGCTAGTCTGTACTAAATTATCTGCACTGTCTGTTTTTCCCCCCTTGTGCCTTGTCTGTACCACCGTTTCCTTCTCTCTGCACTGCTCAGTGTTTCTCTCTTCAACATCACTTTAACTCCTCCCATACATGCCACACTGTCTTCTCTCCCATCTGCACCAGTTTTCCACCCATCCGTGCCAGTGTTTTCAACCTATCAGCATTGTTGCCCCCCCATCCACACCACTCTGCCTCCCTTCCCATATGTGCTGCTTAATGGCCGTCCTATTCACACCACTCTTACCCCATTCATGTAGCTGACATTGCCCACATCCCAAAGGTAAGTATCGGGGTCATTGTTAGGGTTATGGCCCGGGGAGGGGGTGTTGTTAGCCCCCCCCCCCCAAGGGTAGGTTAAAATACTTACCCACTCTGATTTTGGGACTGTTTTCCCTCATCCATGTTGCTCTGTCCCCCCATCGGTGCCACAGTTTCTTTCCATCTGTACTGCTCTCACCCCTCTCCATCAGTGCTGCTCTATCCCCCCCATCCACACGGCACTGTCCACCCATCCACACTGCTCTGTCTCCCCACCATCTCTGCTACTGTCATTACCCCATCTGCACCATTATCTTTCCCCATCTGTTGCATTCTCTCCCGCCCTCCAACTGCATCACTCTGTCTAACCTTCCCCCATCTGCACCACTGTTTCTCACCCATCTGTGTTGCTTAGCCTTCCCCCTATCCACACATTTCTCTCCCCCATCCACACTGCTTTGTCTCCTCCCTCCCTCCAACCAACACTACTCTTACCTCATCCGAGTAGCTTTGCCTTCTGCTCAGACCTTCAGTTGCATAGACTGTGTATTCCAATGAGCACCATAGGCATGCGCAGCACATTTTATTAGGGGGTGCACTGTTGGAGGGGTGTGTATAGCACCACCTTTTGGGCATGTCTAGCAAAATCTATTGACGGGTCAACGTAATATAAAATATCCACCCTTGTACCAATCATAATAATGCAGATGCATTGTCAGATGTTGTGGTGTGCACCAAACAAACACCCCTGATGGCACTCACTGCAATTACGCTGCTCCTCCTCAGCCTGGTATGGCTCCCCCTCTCTTTCCCCTGCAAGCTGCAGTCACTCACTGACACTGACAGTTGCAGACTAGTACTGCTGCTGCTGGAAAAATGAGTGACGTGTCAATGCTGCTGCCGACCGCCTGCCAGTATTGAATTTGTCTTCCTAAGAGGAACGCTGGCTGCATGCTGCTCCTCATCAGTGGCTGGCGTTGGCATAGAATAGAAGGACAGAGGTGGGCATGTGACGGGTGGGCGTGCGAGCAGCATGATGTCATCACGTCACATCACACTGTTTATGTACATTGAGGTGGAGCCAGGAGTTTGAAAGCCGGTGGCAGTGGCACCCTTGATTAACCCAGGCGTCCGGTCAGTAATGCAGTCCTGACAGGGTGCAGCACAGACGGGTAATGAGCCTGCTCGGCGATCGCTGCATCAGGCATGTGAGATTGGGGTGCCAGACATTAGGGGGTGCCTGTGCGCACCAGGCACCCCCCCTGCGCACACCTATGATGAGCACACAATTCTGTGAATTAGCAGCTCCAACATTGTGTGAGTAACAGCAGTCTCACTCTGCGAGAGTGCTGAATCTGCACATACCCACAGGCTGTGTTGGCATACCATATCTGTATTGAGCAAGGAACATGTCCATTAAGGCGTCAGCCTTAATGATCGGAATTTCATTGCTTTTTGGAATTTGAGTGGAAGACTTAAAACAGGTTTCTGAAATGCCAGATCATGTGTAAGAAGCCTTAATGGGACATGTAAAACTGTAAGGTTTTTTGTCTATGTAATATATATATATATATATATATATATATATACTATTAAAAAAAATTAAGGGAACACTAAAATAACACATCCTAGATCTGAATGAATGAAATATTCTTATTAAATACTTTGTTCTTTACATAGTTGAATGTGCTGACAACAAACTCACACAAAAATTATCAATGGAAATCAAATTTATTAATCCATGGAGGTCTGGATTTGGAGTCACCCTCAAAATTAAAGTGGAAAAACACACTACAGGCTGATTCAACTTTGATGTAATGTCCTTAAAACAAGTCAAAATGAGGGTCAGTAGTGTGTGTGGCCTCCACATGCCTGTATGACCTCCCTACAACCCACACAAAAGGCTCAGGTAGTGCACCTCATCCAGGATGGCACATCAATGCGAGATGTGGCAAGAAGGTTTGCTGTGTCTGTCAGCATAGTGTCCAGAGCATGGAGGCGCTACCAGGAGACAGGCCAGTACATCAGGAGATGTGGAGGAGGCCATAGGAGGGCAACAGCCCAGCAGCAGGACCACTACCTCCGCCTTTGTGCAAGGAGGAACAGGAGGAGCACTGCCAGTGCCCTGCAAAATGACCTCCAGCAAGCCACAAATGTGCATGTTTCTACTCAAATGTTCAGAAACAGACTCCATGAGGGTGGTATTAGGGCCCGACGCCCACAGGTGGGGGTTGTGCTTACAGCCCAACACCGTGCAGGACGTTTGGCATTTGCCAGAGAACACCAAGATTGGCAAATTCGCCACTGACGCCCTGTGCTGTTCACAGATGAAAGCAGGTTCTCACTGAGCACATGTGACAGACATGACAGAGTCTGAAGACGCCAAGGAGAACGTTCTGCTGCCTGCAACATCCTCCAGCATGAACGGTTTGGCAGTGGGTCAGTAATGGTGTGGGTGGCATTTCTTTGGGGGGCCGCACAGCCCTCCATGTGCTCACCAGAGGTAGCCTGACTGCCATTAAGTACCGAGATGAGATCCTCAGACCCCTTGTGAGACCATATGCTGGTGCGGTTGGCCCTGGGTTCCTCCTAATGCAAGACAATGCTAGACCTCATGTGGCTGGAGTGTGTCAGCAGTTCCTGAAAGACGAAGGCATTGATGCTATGGACTGGCCCGCCCATTCCCCAGACCTGAATCCAATTGAGCACATCTGGGACATCATGTCTCGCTCCATCCACAAATGCCACGTTGCACCACAGACTGTCCAGGAGTTGGCAGATGCTTTAGTCCAGGTCTGTGAGGAGATCCCTCAGGAGACCATCTGCCACCTCGTCAGTAGCATGCCCAGTAATTGTAGGGAGGTCATACAGGCACATGGAGGCCACAGACACTACTGACCCTCATTTTGACTTGTTTTAAGGACATTACATCAAAGTTGGATCAGCCTGTAGTGTGTTTTTCCACTTTAATTTTGAGGGTGACTCCAAATCCAGACCTCCATGGGTTAATGACTTTGATTTCCATTGATAATTTTTGTGTGATTTTGTTGTCAGCACATTCAACTATGTAAAGAACAAAGTATTTAATATGAATATTTCATTCATTCAGATCTAGGATGTGTTATTTTAGTGTTCCCTTTATTTTTTTGAGCAGTATATATATATATATATATATATATGGAAGCATGTGGCAGCAAAAAATCTTTCGCAATATAAAAAAAGCATTTTACAATATAAAATTTTGGCTCCCCAGCGCAACATGAGAGGTCACATTGCGCCGTCACATGCTGCTGGGAGCCGCCAGGAGAGACTGGAGGATGTTCCCCACCCACCTGCCCCTGGTATATGGTGAGTTATGTGTGCGGGGTGGGGCAAGAGGGTGGCCACAAAGTTAAAAGCCAATCCCGGTTATCTCGGAAATCCCAGGATTGGCCATTTTTCAATCCCGATGCCTGGGATTGGCTTCCCTACTTTCAATTTACTGGATTGCAAACATATACCTGGGTAAAACAATGCCATTTTATATCTGTCATTATTTTCTTGTTACAACATGTCCTGTCCTTGCCTTGGTTCTCAACTCAGTTGAGTTTACATGTACTCTAATGTTTGTATGTGGTTTAAGCAATGGTTGAAATACCTGTAGAATATCGAGTTTACATGTACTTCAATGGTTATATATGTTTTAAGAAATGGTTGAAACACCTACAACAAAATAGAGTTTACATGTACTCTGTTTAAATATGGTTTAGGCAATGGTTAAAATACCTACAAGAAATCACTAATGGGATGAGATCCAGGGCAGATACGGTCCTCCATTGATAAAATTGTAACATTGTAAGCATCATGCTAACATGCTGTGTCTAATTAAATGTTTGAGATGTAATACACCTGATTTGTTTGGGAGGAGTCATGGGTGTGTATTTTGGTGTTTCTTGCACATAAATGTTAATTTCTTGTTTGTATATTGATGAAAAGACACAAATAAAGTGTTGAAACGATGATTACAATGGGACGTCTTTCGTTTTGTATTCAGTCTTCTAGAGTGCTACCACACGCTTCCATATTCTAGGACCCTGCCGGACTCGACAGGTTTTCCAGGAAGGCCCCAGGATGCAATTGTTGTGTGAAGCAAGGGAGTGCCGGCGCCATCAAATCATATATATTATAAACTGTTTTATTGATTGTATGTGAAATATATTGATTGGTAAACTTGTTATCTGGAGTGAAGGAAATGTATAGTGAAATAAAATAAATAAACTGTCTTGGTGAATAGTATCTGGTGAAGAAGGTGTGGTATTGTTACGCAGACTACTCAGTATCTGGGTTATCAGGTGGGACCAGGTGACACACCATTACACCTTGTTCAGCAGTATTTTAGCCTCCTTTGATGCTAGGCTTCTCTTATAGCATCCACTTTTCCAGGGTGAATTAGGTCCACCCCATACTCAGATGCCCCAGTTTTTATGTATGGACAAGGTGACTTGGAGGCTGGGCAAGAGTAATTGCAGTTCTGTGAGATGTCACAGGACAACCTTGATAACCCTCAGGTATAATAAACAAAATTGTAAACAGGTGCAACAATGCACAGGATTATATAATAACAAACACTCCATGAATATGAAGTGCAACAATGCAGAGGGTGGTACAATAATGAATGCTTATAATATGTAAATGCAACAATGCACAGGATGATATGAGCAACTTAGCTAAATACAGTATACAATAAATGCAACAATGCACAGGATGATATAAATAATCAAATACAAGAGGTAACTCAAACTCTGAAAATAACCAATGTAAAATCCCAGGACTTAGCTTAAACTGTCTGATGTGGATTCTGAAGAAGCCCAGAATTTTGAACTGGAACAGAACCCCCTGAAGGGGAGCAGAGATCCAGAGACACTTACACTGAGACTGGCTTCAGAGCAGGATTACTCTGTGTGCAGTGATAGCAGGCTTGGCAACTGGAACAGACAGCACAAATTTCACCGATTCTAGACTCCGCCAAGGAACAGGGACCAGGTACAAACAGGAACTTGAAGCTATAACCGGCCACAGGTGAAGGCCAAGCTGAGTAATAAAGGGAGAAAGCCCCAATTAGGATGGCTGGAAAAGAACAAGCCTCCTGAACACTGATTAACTGCTGCTCAAAAACCATACACATGGTAATTATCTGACAGGTGAAACTGCATGGACCACACATACAGGAAACAGGCTGTAGTTACACAGAAAACAGACAGGAATGAGCCACAGTGGTGGCTCATGACAGTACCCCCTCCTAAAAGGGTAGACTTCGGACACCCCATCAGGGCCAAATGGAACTGAGAACAAAACAAATACATTCAAGAGCTCCGACGAGACTTCTTTTTCTTCTTTTTAGATGACTCTAGCGGTCTTACCAAGGTAAGTCCCCAAACATTATCTAAACTGATGGTACCTTCCAGCAAAGGAATTTCACCGGGTTCAGAATCATAATCTGAGTTGGAGTCTACATCCAATGGAAGTATAATGGTGTTCCTCTTGGAGACAGATGGTACCAGAGAAACATGACTTAATTGAGCATAGGCAGACTGGACAGGTACGGAATACAGTGGATCAGGCTTTTTCACAACCCCTTTACAAGGCGAAGACAGTGAGGTATAGCCAACTGTTAACTTCCGGATTGGAGGTCTTAATGAAGGTGAGCTTGTGTTGTGATCAACTTGAGACAGAAAGTCCTCAGAAGCTTGGTTCTTACGAACTTGATCCTTTTGTTGGACACTGAGTTCTTGGCAGAACTTGCAGGAGACTCAGAAGAAACAACCTCCAATCCACCAAACCTCCTGACCACAGCTTGGTAGAAAGCCCCCAAATCCTGCAGAACAGAATCTCTGGATGCAATTAACTGGTCAGTCCATTTCCTAGCTTTCCCTCTAAAAGACATGAGGCGAAGCAACACCAGCTCTGATTGAGTACAGAGGAAAGCTGCATCTAAGGACTTCTACATGAGTTCATGAAATTGTTCTATCTTTCCATCAAAAATAACCAGCTCTGGATCTTGGTGTGTAGAAAGAGATTGTGAATTCCCTGTTGAGTTAACTTGTTGGGATTCCTCCCCAGATCCTACAGGGTCAGAAATTCTTTTAGAAATTGATTGCCTTGAAGTCACTTTAGGAGACAAGACAAGAGCCTCTCCATCAGGTGTCATAGCTGGAATCTCCCCTTCTGAGGTTTCGACTGGAATTTCATCTTCTGGGAACTTAACAGGATCAGGTACTTCACATGGAGCTACAGGAATTGAGACATTGACAGATGTCCCTTCTGGGACTTCAGATCTAGACATGGAAGGCTTGACACAGAAACAGGTCATTTAGGGGAATCCGGAGGGTGTTCTCTGGGACCAAATTCCTTTAAAGACTGCATCAGAAAATGCTGTAAAATCCTGACATATGGGATCCTCTGACTTAAGGAGTCTACAAGCCCATTCAAAAGGCTTCCCATTAAAGGAGTAGATGAGATATAATACAATGTTAGCTAAAATAATCCCTATGAAAGGTTTTAATTCCATAATGGTGACAAAGTGATTTACTAGAGCAACAAATTGAGTTAAGTCAACATCAACAATTATCATTGTAGATACATCATCCACGGCATTCGAGACCAAATCTGACAATGGATCTTCACAAGTATAAGGACTTAAATCCTCCTGTGGAACAGCAGAGCTATAATTCACAGCAGAGGCCATACCACATACACCCTCTTCTGTGTCTGTGGCTGAGGCATCCAATACCCCTCCTGAGGTTATGGCCTTTGAAACCCCTCCTGAAGTTATGGCCTGTGAGACCCTTTCTGGGGTTATGGCCTTCGAGACCCCTCCTGGGGTTATGGCCTTCAAGACCCCTCCTGGGGTTATGGCCTTCGGGACCTTTTCTGAGGCTGTGTCCTTCAGAACATCTGCCAAAGCTGTAGCCTTTGGAACCTCAGTTGAGGCCGTGCTTTTTGAGGCCCTTCCTGGGGAAGCAACTTCTGTGCCCCCTTTCAGGGCAAGGCATCTTAAGTCCCCTCCTGAGGTAATGGCTTCTAGAACCCCTCCTGGAATTGTACCTCTTGAGTGCCCTCCTGGGGATGCAGGTTCAGAGACCATTTCTGTGGTGGTGCCAATTGAGTCCCCTCCTGGGAATTTGGCATTAGTGACCTATCCTGGGTTTGGCAGCTCAGGCACCCCTCCTGGGGTTTTGCCACTCAAGACCCTTCCTGGGTTTTTGCCACCTGAGATCCCTCCTGGGGTTTTGCCACTTGAGACCCCTCCTGAGTCTTTAGCTATGGTGACCTCTCCTGGGTCTTTGGCTATGGCAAGCTTTCCGGATCTAGAGCATCAGACTCTGCTTCTGGGGCCGGCATCAGAGACCTCCCCTGGGTTCGGCATATCAGACACCCCTCCTGAGGTCAGAACATTGGACGCAGCTCCTGGACTCTGAACATCGGGCACCGCTCCTGGACTCTGAACATCGGATTCAGCTTTTGTAATCAAAATGTCAAATACCCCTTCTTGGGCCTCAGATGTTTTTTCAGAAGCTGACACATCGGATTCTTTTTTTTCTGTATTAAGAGAGGTAAACATCTTTTCTAATTCCCAAACCCAGAATATGGCCTTCTAGTGACAGGGCCCCAATTCTGAATTGGAGTTCTTTTCAGAGCAGGTTCTATGACAAGTTCCTCTGCCACAGTAGAGTCTGGAAAAGAACTAGACACGTGATTCAACAAGACATGACACATGACAGGAGGCAGAGACTTGCCACCCCTTCTAGGCTTACACAATCCACAGTCCTGAATGAAGTGGCCGCAGCCACCGCAATATAGGCATAAGTTGAAGTTCCTGCAACGCTGATACTCCTTTTCTGAGAGCTTGGGCCGTGGGAAACGTCTATACCTTTTCTTCCTCACCTAATAGGAGGATTCCTCGTCACTATATTTTAAGCAAGAGTCTCTTTAGAGCTAAGTGAAGTCTCAATGAACTCAGGCAGGATGAAAAAAATTTTGGTCAGAAGGTTTTGCAGCTGTTTTAAAGATTGCTGCAAAACTCGTTCTGATTTCAAATCACTGAAAGCAGATTTCAGGGCTGACAGAGATTCTTGCAGGGCTTGCATAATTAGACACAGAAAGATGTCAACAAATAGTAGGTAAGTATTATCAGGTGCGCAATCAACAGCAGCCGGTAAGGGAAGAGTCAGTTCCTGTATGGGTATATAGAGATGTGCGACGGGCTGTTTTCGTGTTTTGTGTTTTGGTTTTTATTCTGGTTCCATCCTCGTGGTTTGGATCTGGATTCGGTTTGCCAAAACCACCCTTTCGAGTTTTGGTTTTGGTTTTGGATGATTTTTGAAAAAAACATAAAAACAGCTAAAATCACAGAATTTGGGGGTCATTTTAATTCTACGGTATTATTAACCTCAATAACATTAATTTTCACTTATTTTCAGTCTATTCTGAACACCTCGCACCTCAAAATATTGCTTGTAGGCCTACAAGTTGCACCGAGCTAGCTGTATGACTAAGCTAAGCGACACAAGTGTGCGGCACAAACACCTGGCCCATCTAGGAGTGGCACTGCAGTTGCAGACAGGATGGCAGATTTAAAAATAGGCCCTAAACAGCGCATCATACAAAGAAATAAAAGAGGTGCAATGAGGTAGCTGTATGACTAAGCTAAGCGACACAAGTGTGCGGCACAAACACCTGGCCCATCTAGGAGTGGCACTGCAGTTGCAGACAGGATGGCACTTAAAAAAAACTAAGCCCCAAACAGCACATCATGCACAGAAGAAAAAGAGGTGCAATAAGGTAGCTGTGTGACTAAGCAAAGTGGCACAAAACAACATGGGACGTGCTGGAATTTGCCCAGATGTAATACATGCACAATATTGGTGGCATAGGAGAGCATACCCCTAAACCACACACACACTGCAAAGCCTGTAAAATTAATTTGGATAATAACCCTTTTATTTAGAGCTATTATGATAATATGCAGCACAGGCGAGCGTATCCCTACACCACACAGGGCAAACCCTGTAAAAATTATTTGGATAACAATATACTGTAAGTAATGTATGTTAGCCTTTTATTTGGAGTAAATAATATTCAGCACAGGACACCACCACTGGACTTATGGCAGCACAAGACACCACCACTGGACTGATGCAGCACAAGACAGCACCACTGGACTGGACCTATACGGCAGTACCACTTGAATTATACGGCAGTATCACTAGATTTATATGCCAGTACCACTGGAATTATACGGCAATATAACTGGAATTATATGGCAGTACCACTGGACATATATGGCAGTATCACTGGTATTATATGGCAGTACCAGTGGACATATACAGCAGTATCACTGGATTTATATGGCAGTACCACTGGACTTATACGGCAGTACCACTGGACTGGATTTATACACCAGTATCACTGGATTTATATGGCATGACCACTGGACATATACGGCAGTATCACTGGAATTATTTGGCAGTACCACTGGACATATACAGCAGTATCACTGGACTGGATTTATAGGCCAGTACCATTGGAATTATTCGCCAGTACCACTGGAATTATACGCCAGTACCACTGGAATTATACGGCAGTATCACTAGAATTATATGCCAGTACCACTGGAATTATACGGCAGTATCACTGGATTTTTATGGCAGTACCGCTTGACATATACGGCAGTATCCCTGGACAAATAAGGCAGTATCACTGGACATATACGGCAGTACCACTGGACATAAAAAGCAGCACAGGGACACCACCACTGGACTGATGCAGGATAACACAGTACCACTGCAATGGACTGCACTTACAGTATACAGCACTGGACATATGGCAGCAGAGGTCACAACCACTGTGACTGGACTGATGCAACACGGTATTATTAACCTCAATAACATTAATTTCCAGTCATTTCCAGTCTATTCTGAACACCTCACACCTCACAATATTGTTTTTAGGACAAAAGGTTGCACCGAGCTGTCTGTATGACTAAGCTAAGCGACACAAGTGTGCAGCACAAACACCTGGCCCATCTAGGAGTGGCACTGCAGTTGCAGACAAGATGGAACTCAAAAAACTAGTCCCCAAACAGCACATCATGCAAATAAGTAAAAGCGGTGCAATGAGGTAGCTGTATGACTAAGCTAAAAGACACAAGTGTGCGACAAAAACACCTGGCCCATCTAGGGATGGCACTGCAGTGTCAGACAGGATGGCAGATTTCAAAATAGGCCCCAAACAGCACATCATGCAAACAAGTAAAAGAGGTGCAATGAGGTAGCTGTATGACTAAGCTAAGTGACACAAGTGAGCTGCACAAACACCTGGCCTATCTAGGAGTGGCACTGCAGTTGCAGACAGGATGGCACTTAAAAAAAACTAGGCCACAAACAGCACATCATGCAAAGAAGAAAAAGAGGTGCAATTAGTTATCTGTATGACTAAGCTAAGTGACACAAGTGTGCGGCACAAAGAATATGGGACGTGCTGGAATTTGCCCAGATGTAATACACAGACAACATCGGTGGCACAGGAGAGCGTACCCCTAAACCACACACACACATGGCAAAGCCTGTAAAATTAATTTGGATAATAATAACCCTTTTATTTGGAGCTATTATAATAATATGCAGCTAAGGCGAGCGTACCCCTACACTACACAGGGCAAACCCTGTAACATTATTTGGATAATAATATAAGTAATGTATATAACCCTTTTATTTGAAGTAAATAATGTACAGCACAGGACTTATGGCAGAACAAGACACCACCACTGGACTGATGCAGCACAAGACTGGACTGGACTTATACAGCAGTACCCCTGGACTTATACAGCAGTACCCCTGGAGCTGTACAGCAGTGTCAGACAGGTGCCCTACATCACCACCAGCGGGTGGGCTAGGAAATCTTATCCTTTTCCTTGCAGCCCCAGTTGCAGGAGAAAATGAAGGAGGAGCTGTTGACGGGTCACGTTCCGCTTGAGTTGACAATTTTCTCATTAGCAGGTCTTTAAACCTCTGCCGGAAAGAGAGATACAACAAAGGCTTTAAACCTAGGATCGAACACAGTGGCCAAAATATAGTGCTCTGATTTCAACAGATTGACCACCCTTGAATCCTAGCAAAGCGAATGAAGGGCTCCATTCACAAGTCCCACATACTTAGCTCCTCCTTCGATTTCTCCAGCTGCTTCTGCAAAAGCCTGATGAGGGGAATGACCTGACTCAAATTGGCATTGTCTGAACTAACTTCACGTGTGGCAAATTCAAAGGGTTGGAGAACCTTGCAAAAGATGGAAACCATTCTCCACTGCGCTTATGTCAGGTGCATTCCCCGTCCTTTGCCTATATCGAAGGTGGATGTATAGGCTTGAATGGCTTTTTGCTGCTCCTTCATCCTCTGTAGCATATAGAGTGTTGAATTCTACCTCATTATCACCTCTTGCTTCAGGAGATTGCAGGGCAGGTTCGGGAGTATTTGCTGGTGCTCCAGTCTTCGACACGCTGTGGCTGAATATCGAAAGTGGCCCACAATTTTTCGGTCCACCTACAGCTTCTTCTGCATGCCCCTGTCATTTTAAAAAAAATTCTGCACCACCAAATTAATTGCATGCGCAAAACATGGGACGTGCTGGAATTTACCCAGATGTAATGCACGCACAATATTGGTGGTGTTGTCCAATATCACAAATTCCCAGGAGAATCTAAGTGGGGTAAGCCACTGTGCGATGATGTCTCTCAGTTTCTGTAAGAGGTTGGTAGCTGTGTGCCTCTTACGGAAAGCGGTGATACATAGCGTAGCCTACCTAGGAACAAGTTGGCGTTAGCAAGATGCTGCTACTGGTGCCGCTGCTGTTGTTACTGCAGGAGGCAAAACATCTACTCAGTGGCCTGTCACAGTCATATAGTCCTTAGTCTGCCCTATTCCATTTGTCCATATGTCCGTGGTTAAGTGGATAGTGGGTACAACTCAATTTTTTAGGACACTGAGGACACTTTTTCTGATATCTCTGTACATTCTCGGTATCGCCTGACTAGTGAAGTGGAACCTAGATGGGATTTGGTACCTGGGGGACACTACCTCCATTAATTCTGTAAGTCACACTGAACTAATGGTGTATACCGGACGCATGTCTAACACCAACATAGCTTTCAAGGCCTCAATTATCAGCTTTGCAACAGGATGACTGCTGTCATATTTCATCTTGCTCAAAAAGGACTGTTGGAAAGTGAATTGCTTTCTTGAAGTAATACAAGTGGTCTTCCGTCTTCCCCTGTGGGATGACGATCGACTCCCTGCAGCAACAATAGCAGTGGCAGCAACAGCAGCAGTAGGCGTACCACTCAAGGATCCTCCTGGAGGAATCCCGGTTAGAAGAGGACTCCTCAGTCTTGCCAGTGACATGACCTGCAGGACTACTATTGCTCCTGACTGAGGAGGAAGTTGACGTTGAGGGAGTTGGTGGTGTGGCTTGCAGGAGCTTTGGTACAAGAGAAAGAAGGGATTTAGGTGTCAGTAGACTGCTTACGCTCTTACCCAAAGTTTCACAACTTGACACTGACTTCTGATGAATGCACAGCAGGTGACATATAAGGGAGGATGTTCCTAGGTGGTTAACGTCCTTACCCCTACTTATTACAGATTGACAGAGGCAACACACGGCTTGACAACTGTTGTCCGGATTTGTGGAGAAATAATTCCACACCGAAGAGGTGGCTTTTTTGGTATTTTGCCCAGGCACCACAATGGGCTTTAACAAGAAAGAATTCTCCCTCACGGCGCAAAAAGGAGCAGCAAACGGATAATACCTGATAGATCACCAACCTATACAAACAATATACAAAAGAAAAGGTACAATCTCACTGTTTGCGCTCCAAATGTCCCTTCACTTGAATAATCCTCGCGTTGGTGGATATTACATGAAATGAAAAGTAAATAAAACACAATATGGTGTAATACTGTTGGTAATAAAAAGTTCTTCTCCCTTGTGTGGTGGAGATGGTAAGTGATGGAAAGAAAGTCCCAATAAAGGTCAAACGTCCACCTTCTTTATAGGGTCACCCGAAATGATGTGATGATGACTTGACAAAAGGGGTTCTTACATGTATGCTTACTTGTAAGAGTGTAGTAGAAAGCACATAAAGGTTTCTTTCGGAGAAGGAATCTCTTGTTTGTCCTTTAGACCATGTGGTATGGGTAGATGCCACTCATGGAAAATATTTATGTGAAATTGAGAGAGGGGAAGCCAAATTAGGGCAAGAAAAAAACCCTTTAATTTTTGTTTAAAACAAACAAACAACAAAACGTACCCAGAGTGGGAAACAGAGATGGATTACAGCTGACAAAGTTACATCCGGATATAACAAGGTCATATGTTCCCCTCAATGGGTGCACTTGTATAAAATCTTTAAAATGAACACTGTTTCGACGCGTTTCGACGCACTGCGGCGTCTTTTTCAAGATAAAACAGTGTATTTAACTAGAATAACAAAGTATCAATAAAGGTACAATTAATACATTTGATAAAAAATCAGAAAAAAAAATAAATAATAATGAAAAACACATGGAACCTACCACTGGTGTGCAGCATCTCATATCTGGTCAGCTGTATGAAGTGATGCACTACCTGGCTTTTCTTAAATAACAAAAACCTGGTGTGTGATTGTCCAATTATCCAATGGGTTTTAATGTATTTTGATGGACATTTAGATTGTCCAATCCAGAATGGAGCTCTTTTACATAATGGGCGCCAAATTTAAATTCCCCTTTAAAATGTTGCCCTACAGGGGAGTTATATCCTAAAATCTACAGGCCAGCAGTACCATTAAACATTTGGTTGTCTAGACAACCCCCCGGAAGCACTAATGATCACTTCCTGCCGGTCTTAGAAAAGCTGATTAATCACTAGAGAACACTAACATAGACTCTTTAACCGCATGATGTGTCCCTGTTTAGAAATACCTACACACTATAAGTGTTATGCGGCTGTATTTTACCTAGACGGAAATGTCAAAAAGGTCCCGGACACCGTTCCGATATCATATGTGGTTGCCATGACGACCGCCCGGGGCTTGTATGGTACGTCGGAGCGTGCCTCGTCATAGCCGAGCCCGCCCACATTACTTATGTCTCTGAGAGACAGATCGCGTCGTCATGGCAACCCGTGTTTTACAAACGGCACCTGTAGTATGTGGCCACTGATGTATATACACAGGTTGAAAGCGGGCATAAAACCCCACTCACCATATAGATTTCTTCTTATAGACATTGTGTGCCTATTATGTATTACTAATTTATGAAAAAAGTATGAGGGGTCATATGCTAGGAGCGTGCCCCGTCATGGCCGTGCCCGCCCACATTACGTATGTCTCTAAGAGACGGATCGCGTAGTCATGGCAACCCGTGTAATGTAGACGGCACTTGTAGTATGTCGCCACTGATGTATATTCGAAAGCGGGCATAGAACCCCACTTGCCATATGGATTTATTCTTACAGACAGTATGTGTCTATTGTATGTTATTAATTTATAAAGAATATATCCATTTAAAGATATGGAGGAATATAAAACACTTGAGAATAGAGTGATAACAAAAATACAGAAAAATGAAAGAGAATTGATTAATAAAAAGAAGAAAAAGTTCATGAGGGATAAAAATAGTATTAAAGAGAATAAGGTGGATAAAAATGTAGAGGAAGAAAATAGAACACCCCTACCTTCAACAAAAAGGAATGTTAAACCACTCCCCCAAAGAACTAGACCCCGTAACCAAAGAGGGTATCTAAGATCAGACGGAATATCATATAATAAATCTGAACATATCCCTGATCGGTTCCCTCGTGACGATCGAAAAAATAGAGCCTTTAAATCCCTTACTAACAACATGAGGGATGGAGGACAGGGTAGAGATGTTGAACCAAGAAGAGAACGACCATTATCTAGATACCATGGCTATGATGGCACCATACGAAGTGATAACCATCATGAAAATGAGGGATATGATTCATGGTCATCTAACACCCAAAAGGGGAGATTTAGAACAAACCCTCGGGGAATCAATACACCTAAGGGGAAATTTAGGACTCACCCCCAGTATGAAGGTGACCAACATTTTTTAGGGAACAGACAGTTTCTGAAACAATATCACTAGAGAATATTATATCTAATGATAAACTTGCCCACTCTAAGCGTAAAAAGAGAGGGAAAAGAGGAGGGAAACATTCTGGAACCTCTAAATGGAAAGATAAAAAAAGTAAAAAGATATTAATAGAAAATTTGGATATAATACAGGAAGAGGATATTACCCCGTCATCCATTTCAGGTACAGCTGAAATGGATGGGATCAAAATATTTAACCTCAGCAAATATGTATTGAATGAGATAGAAACTCATGTTTTGAAAAAGGGCCTTAAATTTTGTCCTACCAATGATATTAATCATTTCAATTTGTATGTTGACTTGCAAAAGTTCATAAGAAAATTATCACTCAAAAGGTTCTTTAAAGACAGTCCAGATCAGGAACCAGAGAAAGAGGTCACAATATTTAAGAAAAAATCTGTGTTTTATCCGACACATAGTAAAGGGTGTTTTGTAGACACCTTCTACAAAAGTGTTTTAGAATAATTTAATCAATTAAAGGAAGCAGTCCCTAATAGAATTAATAATCTAAATAAAAAGGAACGTGAATGTTTAAAGAACTTACAGGAAAATCATGAAATTATCCTGAAACCAGCAGATAAGGGGGGGGGGCATTGTTATTATGGATAGGGAAAAATATATAAAAGAAGGATTACGACAACTTGAAGATGGAGTCACATATGTTAAATTGAAAGGAGACCCATCAACTAATATTTTCAAAACATTTGAACAAATGGTTAATCAGTATGTGAATTTGGGAGTCATTGATGAGAATGTGGCCCAATATCTTATAAATGAAAATTTTTCGATACCTGTACTATACCTTCTTCCCAAAATTCATAAGAACACTACCAGTCCTCCTGGACGACCTATAGTGGCAGGCACTAATTCCATCACGTCCAACCTATCAGCCTATATAGACCACCATTTACAACCTTTAGTTACCCAAGGGAAGTCACACCTTAAAGATACGAGGGATATACTTAATCACCTTCATAATGTTAAGTGGGAAGACGATTACATTCTTGCTACTGCAGACGTGTCTTCCTTATACACTATTATCTCTCATACGGATGGTCTGGAGGCTATCAAAGCCACCTTAGTTCAAGCAGATTTCAATAGTGCACTTCAAAATTTTATTCTTGATGGCATATCATTCATTCTCAAGAACAACTATTTCAATTTCGATGGGACTTACTATAAACAACTGGTCGGTACCGCCATGGGCACCAGGTTCGCGCCCAGCTATGCCAATATATTCATGTCAAGGTGGGAGGAGTCCCACGTGTGGACGGGGCATGGCTGGGGCGCGAGCCTGGTGCGATGGTGGCGGTACATAGACGACATTTTTTTCATATGGAGGGGGGATGAACCCACCCTCCACGAATTTTGCCAATATCTCAATCATAATAGTCTTAATATTCAATTATCGTTTGAAAGCAGTCGTATGTCAGTCCATTTCTTGGATTTAACCATTGAGGTTTTAGAAGGAGTCCTCATTACTAGTAATTATATCAAACCTACGGATTGCAATACGTATATACCCTTAGATAGCAATCACTTACCTACCTGGCTAGAAAATGTCCCCAGAGGCCAGTTACTTAGGCTCCGTAGGAATTGTTCTAATGATGATAAATACAAGGAACAAGCCACCAATATGATCAAAAGTTTTACAAATAAAGGGTACAAAGCTGCAAAACTATCTCAAATTTCAGAAGAGGTTGTAAATATAGATAGATCCACCCTCCTAAGGAATAAGAATAATATGGTTAAAAATACTACCAATTTTCAAGTATCTTTTCATACCCAATTTAATAAACAATATAAAAAAATTGAGGGAATTATTAGGAATAATTGGAAAATCCTCCTTAAGGATGACATTTTACGAAAAGTATTGCCTGAAAGACCGAAGTTCACTTACAGGAGGGCACCTAATATTAAGAACAATTTGGTGTCTAGTGCACTCTATATGGATGGGAAACGTTTTCTCCCTAGGAATAAAGGTTTTTACCGCTGCGGGGATTGTAAAATGTGCAAATCATGTCCAAGCAGTGAATCCAAAGTTACCAATTTCTTTTGGGGGAAGAAAATGATTAAAATTGATGAATTCATCACATGCCACACAGATTACGTCATATATGGCATTGTTTGTAAATGTAACCTACTATATATAGGTAAAACCACACGTCAAGTGAAAATCCGATGGGCTGAACATGTGAGAAATATTATTAATGGAAATATTAACCATCCGTTCTCACTACATTTCAAGGAGAAACTTGATAAGTCAATAAAAGGAATAAAAAGTTTCTGTGCCCTAAAATGGATTAAAAACAATTGGAGAACCAGAGACAGAGATAATAGGTTGGCAAAAGCAGAAATGAAAAACATCTATGAATTTAACAGCTTAAAACCTAATGGCTTGAATCATGATTTCGAAATCAGATGGTTTCTGTGATGGTTTTTTATGACGTGTTAAACATTGTCTAAATTTTTTCATTTTCTCTGTACCCCGTATGTTTTCCACTTCCCAATTACCATATCCCATTCTTATGCAATTTGAGATATCTTTGCCATCATCATTGTGGACAACCATTCACATATGTCAGACTGGTTTTACAAATAGAAATCAGGGTTAAGATGTTTTATATGTCAGATTGCATATTATATCTGAATACAAGAGATATAGGGGCATATAATTATGCCATCCATAATCATAACAAAGGCTTTTTGCTATTAGTATATATACACCATGGTAGCCATCTTTTTTATGGGCAATGACGATTTCCAACCCCCGATATATTCTTTATAAATTAATAACATACAATAGACACATACTGTCTGTAAGAATAAATCCATATGGCAAGTGGGGTTCTATGCCCGCTTTCGAATATACATCAGTGGCGACATACTACAAGTGCCATCTACATTACACGGGTTGCCATGACTACGCGATCCGTCTCTTAGAGACATACGTAATGTGGGCGGGCACGGCCATGACGGGGCACGCTCCTAGCATATGACCCCTCATACTTTTTTCATAAATTAGTAATACATAATAGGCACACAATGTCTATAAGAAGAAATCTATATGGTGAGTGGGGTTTTATGCCCGCTTTCAACCTGTGTATATACATCAGTGGCCACATACTACAGGTGCCGTTTGTAAAACACGGGTTGCCATGACGACGCGATCTGTCTCTCAGAGACATAAGTAATGTGGGCGGGCTCGGCTATGACGAGGCACGCTCCGACGTACCATACAAGCCCCGGGCGGTCGTCATGGCAACCACATATGATATCGGAACGGTGTCCGGGACCTTTTTGACATTTCCGTCTAGGTAAAATACAGCCGCATAACACTTATAGTGTGTAGGTATTTCTAAACAGGGACACATCATGCGGTTAAAGAGTCTATGTTAGTGTTCTCTAGTGATTAATCAGCTTTTCTAAGACCGGCAGGAAGTGATCATTAGTGCTTCCGGGGGGTTGTCTAGACAACCAAATGTTTAATGGTACTGCTGGCCTGTAGATTTTAGGATATAACTCCCCTGTAGGGCAACATTTTAAAGGGGAATTTAAATTTGGCGCCCATTATGTAAAAGAGCTCCATTCTGGATTGGACAATCTAAATGTCCATCAAAATACATTAAAACCCATTGGATAATTGGACAATCACACACCAGGTTTTTGTTATTTAAGAAAAGCCAGGTAGTGCATCACTTCATACAGCTGACCAGATATGAGATGCTGCACACCAGTGGTAGGTTCCATGTGTTTTTCATTATTATTTATTTTTTTTTCTGATTTTTTATCAAATGTATTAATTGTACCTTTATTGATACTTTGTTATTCTAGTTAAATACACTGTTTTATCTTGAAAAAGACGCCGCAGTGCGTCGAAACGCGTCGAAACAGTGTTCATTTTAAAGATTTTATACAAGTGCACCCATTGAGGGGAACATATGACCTTGTTATATCCGGATGTAACTTTGTCAGCTTTAATCCATCTCTGTTTCCCACTCTGGGTACGTTTTGTTGTTTGTTTGTTTGTTTTAAACAAAAATTAAAGGGGTTTTTTCTTGCCCTAATTTGGCTTCCCCTCTCTCAATTTCACATAAATATTTTCCATGAGTGGCATCTACCCATACCACATGGTCTAAAGGACAAACAAGAGATTCCTTCTCCGAAAGAAACCTTTATGTGCTTTCTACTACACTCTTACAAGTAAGCATACATGTAAGAACCCCTTTTGTCAAGTCATCATCACATCATTTCGGGTGACCCTATAAAGAAGGTGGACGTTTGACCTTTATTGGGACTTTCTTTCCATCACTTACCATCTCCACCACACAAGGGAGAAGAACTTTTTATTACCAACAGTATTACACCATATTGTGTTTTATTTACTTTTCATTTCATGTAATATCCACCAACGCGAGGATTATTCAAGTGAAGGGACATTTGGAGCGCAAACAGTGAGATTGTACCTTTTCTTTTGTATACCACAATGGGCTTATTCATCCCACGGACAACAGGTGTCTCCCCCGATGCCTGAATTAAACAAACCACATCACAATCAAAATCCTCATTGTTAACTTCCTCCTCAGCGCCAGCAACACCCATATCCTCATCCTGGTGTACTTTAACAGTGACATCTTCAATTTGAATATCATAAACTGGACTGTGGGTTCTACTTTCAGAACTTGCGGAGGACATGCAAATGGTGGAAGGAGCCAAATCTTCCCATCCAGTGTTTGGAAGGTAAGGCATTGCATCTGACGACACACTTGGACTCTCCTTGGGGATTTGTGATACCATCTTAGAATGCTCAGTTCTTTGCTGTGCTTTTGCCAGCTTAACTCTTATCATTTTTCTAGCGGGAGGATGAGGTCTTCCATTGTCATGTGAAGCTGAACCACTAGTCAAGAACATAGGTCAGGGCCTTAGCCGTTCCTTGCCACTCCTTGGCAATATTGGCACATTTACGTTTCTCCTCAGACCATTTCAATTATTTTTTGGGGGTATTTTTACTGAACTTTGGCTTTTTGGATTTTACATACCCTCTACTATCATATTGGGCATCGGCCTTGGCAGACGAAGTTGATGACATTTCATCGTCTATGACAAGTTCAGGGAACTTTGAGAGGATCCCACTGACCATTTTGTATATTTTCCTGTACTGCTGTTAACACCTGAAATCGTGTTAGATCCACTATAGATTTAGGGCTAAACATTGGTCCATTTAAGATTGGTAGTCATAAAGACCATAGTCTGAGATAGTATTCTCTGGACTTATTTTAAATACGGAATATTGGTGGTCTTTCCGAGTTGTTCGCTCGCTAGCTGCTTTTAGCAGCATTGCAAACGCTAGGCCGCCACCCTCTGGGAGTGTATCTTAGCTTAGCAGAATAGCGAACGAATGATTAGCAGAACTGCTACTAAATAATTCCTTGCAGTTTCTGAGTAGCTCCAGACCTACTCCTAGATTGCGATCACCTCAGTCCGTTTAGTTCCTGGTTTGATGTTACAAACACGCCCTGCGTTTGGCCAGCCACTCCCCCATTTCTCCAGCCACTCCTGCATTTTTACCTGGCACGCCTGTGTTTTTTAGCACATTCCCTGAAAACGGCCAGTTTCCGCCCATAAACACCCACTTCCTGTCAATCACACTACAATCACTTGAGCGATAAAAAAACGTTGCTGGAGCTTGTGCAAATCTCCAAAGTTTTGTGTTAAATTACTGAATGCATGCGCATTAATACTTAATACTTAATGGGCCATTCAGTAGATTATAATGTATCTTTACATATTATCTTGGCCCTATGTTTATGGAATTGATCATATATTCATTTTGTAGATTCCATATTTATATCCGTAAGGCAACCACCTATGTATGCCATGCCCTGTATGTTGTGGTAAGGCTTTAATATGGTTTGCACAGCCGCATTGGACTTTCATTCTAATCTGACTATTTCTATATTTTGTCCCCTCTGGTGCTGGTGTTTGGTGCGGGTTTGTGTTTCTCACGTTGCTATTCTCATTGGAGCGACCTGGACTGAGTGTGATGTCACTCAGTTCCATTAGTTCTATATGGGGATAGATCCGCCGCATACAGCGGCGTTTCCACACAGGGTATGCCACAGGCTCCTTGCTCTGACAGCCGGTGTTTAGGCGGTTTGTTGAGCAGGTCGCTATGTCAACCGCCCCGCCCATGAGGCGTGGTTAGAGCGGCTTGCCGGAGTATGACGCTATGCGTCTGAAGCCCTACACGTTGTTATGCCAACCATCCCGCCCACTCCCTACGTCACAGTAGGGGACGGCGTTTGTGACGTCGGCGCCGGGTGCCGGAAGCAAGGGGTGCGTGGCGTGTCATACACGCTGGGTGTTATATAAGGTATGTTTGTTTTGTCATTGTGTATCCTGACGAAAGGTGTAAATAAAGGCACCTGAAACGTTGAACGAAGCTGGCTTGGTGAGCTGTATGATTTTTTAAAAATCCATTGGAGTGCCGCCCATTACATTGTTTTGTTTGCTGGGCCTTGTAGTGCCACGGGAAGGCACCCGGGTATTCATCACTTGCTGTAGGAGTGCCGGTCACATTTGGTTTTATATATATATATATATATATATATATATCTATCCATACAAGATTGCGTTGCACCAGGCACCAGGACCAGTTGTTACCACAGCGAGGAGTGCCGGCTGAATTGGATCAGTATATATATATATATATATATTATAAACACACATACTGAATACAAATATATATATATATATATATATATATATATATACACACACACGTGTGTGTATTTAGTGATACATGCATTGGCACACACAGCAGATGGATTTTTGAAGGAGGGTTCAAGAGGATTTGAGGGGGGCCCCAGAGATATCCCTGTGACGGGCCCCAAGGTTCCTGTTGCCGGCCCTGCCCATCACAGAAGTACAAAAGCATTGCACGGAGGCGATGCTTTTGTACTTCAGGAGTAGCTCCCAGCCAGCGCAGCTCCCAGCCAGCGCAGCTCCTGCGCGCTGGCTGGGAGCTACTCATTGCTGACTGGGTCAAAGCGGCTGCATGTGATGTCACATAGCTGCCACGGCCTGCCCCCCAACAGTCCGGCCACTCCTGCTTTGGTCGGACTGCGCCCCCTAAATAGCAGCTTAACGCTGCCGCCCCGCCCCCTCCCGACCAGCAACCACCTCTGCCTGTCAATCAGGCAGAGGCAATCACTAGCTAAAGACAGCCCTCAGCACCGGCGTATGCGCAGTTCAGACACGATCGCTGCTGTGCAAACTCTGAATGACCCCCTATGTCTTTTACCCAGTTATCAGACGAGTTTGAGCTCCCTCCAAAGATTTTTTTTAGATTCTTTCAACTCCATCATGCATTATCCCCTCTCTGTTCTCTCAGGGCTCTCCTAATATTATGCACTCCATACTCAAAACCTTTCTTTTACATTTGAGTCATAGGCAGGCTGAATCCTGTTTACTCTCCTTCCTTATGTCATTTCATCACGCCTCTGATATGTCTAATTTGCTGCAAAAATGAGAATTAGTGTTGGGCAGGTTGTGGATGAATGGAGCAGTGCTCTTCCATGTCCACGTGTGTCACTGTGTCTATTTGTTTCATGCAGATTCAACAGATTCTTACACATAACCTACGTCACTCTGCTCAGCAGAGACTTATTAAGGCTATTGAGGGCCCCAGGGCAACAAATGTGTGGGGGCCACACCAATAAAACTGACTCTGCACCCCACCGCTGTCACTACTTTGCCCTTAGTGGAGCAGTAGAGTGAGGGCAGTGAGAAAGAGCCAAAGAGGCTGTCAGGGAGAGAGAGAGAAAGGTGGTGCAAGGGAGAGACAGAGGGGGAGAGGAGAACGAGAGAGATATGGTATCAGGGAGAAAGAGAGAAGAGCAAGACCCGGAAAGGGTTTCAGGGAGAGAGAGAGAGAGAGAGAGAAAGGAGCAAGAAACAGACAGAGAATGAGAGAGAGAGTGTCAGGGAGGGAGAGGGGGGTCAGGGATAGAGAGAGAGAGAGGGGGGGTGTCAGTGCGAAAGAGAGAGAAGGTGTCAAGGAAAAAGGGAATGAGAGAAAGAGAGGGGAGAGTATGAGAGGGCAAGAGAGAGGATGTAATTGAGAGGGAGATAAGGAAAGTGAGGGTAGAGAGAGGAGCAATAGAGAGAGGGTGATGGAGAAATAGAGAGAGAAGTATGAGAAGGGGAAAAAAGAGTGAGGGTGTCGTGGAGAGAAAGAGGGGAGCAAGAGAGAAATATAGAGACAAGGTGTCAGGGAAAGAGGGAAAGGTAGGGGGAGTGAGAAGGAAAGAGACAGAGGGTGTCAGGGAGAGAGAGGGGAGCAAGTGAGAGAGTGTGTCAGGGAGAGAGAGGGGAGAGATAGTGAGAGGGAGCAAATGGGAGTGAGAGAGTGTGTCAAGGAAAGAGAGTGTGTCAGGGAGAAAAAGGGAGAGAGAGGGAACAAGAGAGAGGGAGGGGAGCAAGTGGGAGAAAAAGCATGTCAGTGAAGGAGGAAGAGAGGAAGAGACAGGGAACGAGAGAAGTGGAGGGAGAGTGTCAGGGAGAGAAAGAGGGAGGAAGATAGAGAGAGAGGGACAGATAGAGGGGAGCAAGAGGGAGATAAAAAGGGGAGAGACCGACAATAGGAAGTGAGAGAGAGAGTGAGTGTCAGGGAGAGAAAGAGGGTGAGACAAAGAGAGGGAAAGAGAGAAAGAGAGGGAGGAGGGATGGGGAGAGACACTACATGTTATAGTCTGGCTAGGCTTCAGCACGGGTCTCTGATGTGGGCAAGCACTTCACAGCATTAGGCCCCTCCCCCTTCCCACCCACAATTTACGGCACTGCAGTGGTCTGCTGCCGGGAGCTGTCCAGGTCAGGATAGAGTGTGTTGGCCAGGCTAATATTTGCCACAGTGTGGGGGTCCATAGGCAAATGCAGGGGGGAGGGGGTTCTGGTTGCCTGAAAACCCCCTTCTCTTGGCAAGTGTCCCAAAATATTACAACAATAGCAATGACATATAATACGATTACTAGAGCTGCCGCCACATCATGCAGTTTAAGGGACAGAGCAGAGCTGCTGCACATGTAGCAACTTCTTCTACCAATTTTGCTGTGTGTGTGAATCCGAGTCTTCAGTGCCCTTGACCAGAGAGTAGCTACCAGGAAGAAGACACAGAAGCCTTGTCATGAAACGGGAGAATGTGTGCTTAGAAAGTTCAGCACCAGTTCTATTATTTGTATTTATTTATTATGGTATGTTTAACCTTAACCTAACCACTTATTTATATTATTTAAATGTTTGATACAGCCTATAATATAGACTATAGCAGGTCTGACTAATCTGTGGCTCTCCAGCTGTTGTGAAACTACGTATCCCAGCATGCTCTGGCACAGTTTTAGCATTCACTTATAGCAAAACTGTGGCAGGGCCTGCTAGGACATGTAATTTTACAACAACTGGGGAGCCATGGGATTTTCAGGCTTAATCTATAGTGTTAAATAATAATACAGGTTGAGTATCCCATAATCAAAATGCTTGGGATCAGAAGTATTTTGGATATTGGATTTTTCAGTATTTTGGAATAATTGCATACCATAATGAGATATCATGGCGATGGGACCTAAGTCTAAGCACAGAATCCATTTATGTTTCATATACACCTTATACACACAGCCTGAAGGTAATTTTAGCCAATATTTTTAACAGCTTTGTGTATTAAACAAAATTTGTGTACATTGAGCCATCAGAAAACAAAGGTTTCACGATCTCACTCTCACTCAAAAAAATTCCGTATTTCAGAATATTCCATATGTCGGAATATGTAGATATGGGATACTCAACCTGTACTGTATTCCATACAGTATCCAATGTTTACAGTAATGTCCAGGGTCATTACTAGGTTCTTCTATCGCTCATCCAGATTCCCGCTACAATGTTCCAAAAAGTGGGAGATTGTGGACTGCATTTGGAAAACCCCTCTAGAAATCCTGCATTTGCCACTGGGGCCCCTGGATGGCTGCTTTGGCTATAATCTGGCCCTGCTGGTCAGGTTAGTGAAATTTGGGGGAAGGAGTTCAGATACATCCCCTAAGTGTAAGTCAGCTTCTGGAATCTTCTGGCATCTAATCTGGGAATGTTCTGAGGTGCAATTCTTTTGGAGTCAAGTGATCGGGCAGGGCAGTAGAGAGCCCGGCTGGGCCCAAGTACTTTTCATGGCCTAATCATGTGGTGTATATAGTTCCCATTACTTGTGTTCTGGTGGAATGTTACAATGATCTGATTTTGTGTTTGTAATAGTTGGCGTATGAATCTCTATTCTGTGTCTTTTGGCTTCCTGTAGTTTTCCTATAAAGAAGCTTGCAACTGTATCCTGGTACATAAAACCTCTTATTGAAATATAAGTCACAGACTTAACACTAACGATGAGGATTAAACTCTTCTTCAGCATTGCTCTAGGGATCAGTGGAGCACCAGTGGGCTGACACAGCACAATTATAGGGTGCAAAAAAGAGCAACACATTCAGACTGCCAGCACCACCTAACCTGAATAAAAGAAGCACTTGAAATATATATTTCATTCTCTAAGGAAGAGCGGACAAAATATATAAAGCCAAAATGTCAGGATATATTAGCATAATAGCAGCATTTGATGGTACTTGAGGACTGGGCTACATATATTGAGAGAGTAGAATTGTACTGTACAGCTAACTCAGTGCAAGGAGACAAGAAAGTTTCAGTCTTACTCAGTGTAATGGGTGCCCAAACACATAGTTTGCTGAGGAGTTTAATAGCTCCTGAGAAGCCAGCCAACAAGTCATTTACTGACATTGTGGACATTTTACAAAAGCACTTAAACCCTAAACTATTAGTGATTGCAGAAAGATTCAGGTTTCACAGAAGGAATCAATCTTAAACTGAAAGGATTTCTAAATACATTGCAGAGGTGAGGAAGTTATCTGAACACTGTGCATTTGGAGCAGGTTTATCAGTTGCCCTAAGAGACCATTTAGGTTGTTGGATGAAAAGTGAGCCTGACCTTAGAGCGAGCACTGTCTATAGCTATTTTAATGGAGAATGCAACCAGGGATGCATCAGAATGCAAACCACTCGCAAGTATCCAGAGTTCCCGTGAGAAAATATACAACATCCCAGGTGCATAAGGTAACCGACAAGGAGTCAGACTCTACTGATAGTACTGGTCATGAAAAAGGGTTATGCAGCCTAGAGATGCACTCTATGATGGCAAAAGAGCATCAAGTGATTTGGGTCACTTTGGAGGTAGCAGGTATTGACTTAAAAATGGAATTAGACACAGGCTCTGCTCTGTCAGTGCTAAATTCAAGTGATTACAAATGCCTGTTTGCTGCGATTCCTTTAAAGAAAACATCCGTAAAACACTCTACATATACGGGTGTACAGGTGTCCCCATTGGGAAAAATAATATATGAAATACAAAGGCAATACCCATAAGCTGTATTTGTACTTACTTCCAGAGGGTGGATCAGCATTATTGGGCAGCAAATGGATAAGGAAAATCCAACTTGATTGGCATTCCATTCACAGGCTACAGTCAACCATATCTAATGTATCCAAAAGTGACGCAGCTACTAAGGAAATTTCAAAATTGTTAGCTGCCAAACAATTAATTTTCCAACCAGGGATAGGCACGTTAACGGACCTTAAGGCAGTATAGAGTTGGAGCCACATGCCGTTCTAAAGTTTTGTAAAGCTCGCACATTACCTTATGCTATCTGACCAGCGGTTGAGGAGGAACTACGGAATCTAGAAGACTCTTGTACACTCTCCCCAGTGGAATAGAGAGAATGGGCTATGTCCATAGTTTCAATAGTAAAGACAAAATGTGAAGTATCTGCATTTGCGGAGATTTCAAAATGACAATAAATATAGTACTACAGACTGTACAGTGGGCCTAATTCAGACCTTATTGGTACTGTGCGTTTTCACACAGCAGCCAATCAGTTCTAATCTGTGCATGCGCCGGCACCACAGTGCTCCGGCACATGCCAGACAGCCGACCGCAGAGGCGGTTGCTGGGTGTGAGGAGGCAGGCTGGCGGTGTTTGGCCGCCATTTAGGAGAAATGGTCCGGGCAACGCAGGCATGCCCGGACCGTTGGGGGGGCCGTGGTGGCTGCGTGATTTCACATGCAGCCTCTGTGACCCTCACAGCGACCAGTAGCTCCTGCCAGTGCACAGGAGCTGCGCTGGCTGGGAGCTACTCCTAAAGTACAAAAGCATCACCGCTGTGCGATGCTTTTGTACTTGTGTGGGGAGTTGGGCCTGACATACGGGGTGGACTAGCCCTATGCTGGGCGTCCCCCGCATGTCTGTGTGACTGATCGTAGATGTGCTAAATTTAGCACATCTATGATCAGGTCTGAATTAGGCCCTTTGACTAAAATAGAGGACATCTTTGCAGCTCTCTCAGGGTGTGACCGCTTATCCAAAATTGACCTAGCTCTAACATACTTACAAATGGAAATTAAGGAAATATTTAACCATCAATACTCACAAAGGTTTATTACAATATAACTGTCTTGTGTTTGGACTATCTTCCGCCCCAGCATTAAGGCAGAGAGCAGTGGATCAAGCCCTACAAGGAATACCAGGTACATAATGGATGACATAATAGTAACAGGTAAAGATGATGTGGACTATTTAAATAATTTGGAAAGAGTATTAACCTGACTACAGGAATATGGACTCAGAGTAAATAAAGACAAATGTGCATTTTTCCAAGAAAGAATTTCTTATTGTGGACATGTGATTGATAGAGAAGGCCTGCACAAATCAAATGATAAAATTGAGGCATTACTACAAGCAGTGGCGGTTCTTGCCATGGGCAAGCAGTACTTTTGACCGGGGCGCCGGCGCCATCCGGAGGGCGCCGCACCAGGGCAAGATCCACCACTGTGCCCCCCGCAGTGCCCAGCTGTGCCCCCCGCTTTGAAGGGAACCAGACTCGTAGCGTCTAGTTTCCCTTCATTGAGAGGACCTTAGTTGTGCGGTGCGCGATGACGTCATCGCACACTGCACAGCAAAGGTCCTCTACATGAAGGGAAACTAGACGCTACGGTCTAGTTTCCCTTCATGGAGAGGACCTTTGCTGTGCGGTGCGCGATGATGTCATCGCGCACCGCACAGCATAGTGGCACAGACACTAGGGGTCATAATTGACCTCTAGTGTCTATGCTGTTCTATGGGAGAGACGTAATAACGTCTCTCCCATAGATCGAGGAAAGGAGAGAAGAAGGAGGAGGTCTGCAGCGGTCTGGATCAGGAACGGGGATGGTAAGTATACTTTTTTTTCTTTTATTTTTTTCTTTCAGCGTCGCTACAGGGGCATAAATGGGGGCGTAACTGACCACGCCCCCATTTGAAGCCACACCCCTATACTTTGCCCGGGGCGCCACAATCCCAAGAACCGGCCCTGACTACAAGCGCCCCAGCCCCAGTCTGTGTCACAACTGAGATCTTACCTGGGCCTAGTTCATTATTATCACAAGTTCTTTCTAGACCTCTCCACAGTAATATACCCGCTAAATGCCCTACTACAGAAAAATGCACGATGGAAGTGGACAAAAGACTGTGAGAAAGCATTCTCAGAAACAAAAAGATTGATTACATCTGATAAAGTCCTTACTCATTTTGATCCGAAACTACCCATCAGACTGGCATGTGGTCCCTCACGGTACGGCATTGGAGCAGTGTTATCACATTAACTAAGAGATGGAAGTGAGAAACCAATAGCGTTTGGTTCACGGTCTTTGACAGTAGCAGAGAAGAATTATGCTCAAATTAATTGAGAGGCCTTAAGTTTAGTATAGGGAGTAAAGAAATGTCATCAATTGTATGAGCAAATATTTACTTTAATTATGGATAATCAATTATTGGTATCGATATTTAACCCCCACAAGGGAGACTCAGCCATGACTGCTGCTCGGCTTCAACGTTGGTCATTATTCCTGGGTGCACACCCATATGACATTGAGTTTAAAGGAACAAAACTACATGGCAATGCTGATGGTCTATCGCGTTCTCCCTTGCCCCAAAGTGAGGAGGACAGTGGAGGATGACCCCCTTGAAGTGTATCACAATATGTTGATGGAACAGCTACATATTACCAATGACTAGTGATGAGCGGATTCGGTTTTACTCGGTTTTACTCGGTTCTCAAAACGGCATCTTATTGGCTCACGGATGTCACGTGTTTTGGATAGCCAATAAGATGCCGTTTTGAGAACCGAGTAAAACCGAGTAAAACCGAGTAAAACCGAACCTCGCTCATCACTACCAATGACATGATCAACTGGGAGACAAGGAAAGACCCGGTACTATCAAAAGTAGTGATGAGCGGGTTCGGTTCGTCGCAATCCGAACCCCCCCGTAATTCACCCATTTTACACGGCTCCGAGGCAGATTTGAATCTTCCCGCCTTGCTCGGTTAACCCGAGCGTGTCCGAACGTCATCATCCCGCTGTCGGATTCTCGCGAGATTCGGATTTTATATAAGGAGCCGTGCGTCGCCACCATTTTTCACTTGTGCATTGGAAATGATAGTGAGAGGACGTGGCTGGCATCCTCTCAGTTTTATTCAGGTGGCTGCAAATATCTGTGCTCAGTGTGCTGCATATATCTGTGCTCACACTGCTTTATTGTGGGGAATGGGGACCAGCAGTATTATATAGGAGGAGTACAGTGCAGAGTTTTGCTGACCAGTGACCACCAGTATTATACGTTCTCTGCCTGAAAAACGCTCCATATCTGTGCTCAGTGTGCTGCATATATCTGTGCTCACACTGCTTTATTGTGGGGACTGGGGACCAGCAGTATTATATAGGAGGAGTACAGTGCAGAGTTTTGCTGACCAATGACCATCAGTATTATATGTTCTCTGCCTGAAAAACGCTCCATATCTGTGCTTAGTGTGCTGCATATATCTGTGCTCACACTGCTTTATTGTGGAGACTGGGGACCACAAGTATTATATAGGAGGAGTACAGTGCAGAGTTTTGCTGATCAGTAACCACCAGTATTATACGTTCTCTGCCTTAAAAACGCTCCATGTCTGTGCTCAGTGTGCTGCATATATCTGTGCTCACACTGCTTTATTGTGGGGACTGGGAACCACCAGTATTATATAGGAGGAGTACAGTGCAGAGTTTTGCTGACCAGTGACCAGTGACCACCAGTATTATACGTCCTCTGCCTGAAAAAGGCTCCATATCTGTGCTGCATTGTAGTATATAGTAGGAGTACAGTGCATAATTTTGCTGACCACCAGTATATAATATATAGCAGTACGGTACAGTAGGCCACTGCTCTACCTACCTCTGTGTCGTCAAGTATACTATCCATCCATACCTGTGGTGCATTTCAGTTTTGCACAGTTTGCTGACCACCAGTATATAATATATAGCAGTACGGTACAGAAGGCCACTGCTCTACCTACCTCTGTGTCGTCAAGTATACTATCCATCCATACCTGTGGTGCATTTCAGTTTTGCACAGTTTGCTGACCACCAGTATATAATATATAGCAGTACGGTACAGTAGGCCACTGCTCTACCTACCTCTGTGTCGTCAAGTATACTATCCATCCATACCTGTGGTGCATTCAGTTTTGCACAGTTTGCTGACCACCAGTATATAATATATAGCAGTACGGTACAGTAGGCCACTGCTCTACCTACCTCTGTGAAGTATACTATCCATCCATACCTGTGGTGCATTTCAGTTGTGCGCAGTATATATAGTAGTAGGCCATTGCTATTGATACTGGCATATAATTCCACACATTAAAAAATGGAGAACAAAAATGTGGAGGGTAAAATAGGGAAAGATCAAGATCCACTTCCACCTCGTTCTGAAGCTGCTGCCACTAGTCATGGCCGAGACGATGAAATGCCATCAACGTCGTCTGCCAAGGCCGATGCCCAATGTCATAGTAGAGAGCATGTAAAATCCAAAAACAAAAATTCAGTAAAATGACCCAAAAATCAAAATTAAAAGCGTCTGAGGAGAAGCATAAACTTGCCAATATGCAATTTACGACACGGAGTGGCAAGGAATGGCTGAGGCCCTGGCCTATGTTCATGGCTAGTGGTTCAGCTTCACATGAGGATGGAAGCATTCATCCTCTCGCTAGAAAACTGCAGTGCCACTCCTAGATGGGCTAGGTGTTTGTGTCGGCCACTTGGGTCGCTTAGCTTAGTCACACAGCTACCTCATTGCGCCTCTTTTTTTCTTTGCATCATGTGCTGTTTGGGGACTATTTTTTTGAAGTGCCATCCTGTCTGACACTGCAGTGCCACTCCTAGATGGGCCAGGTGTTTGTGTCGGCCACTTGGGTCGCTTAGCTTAGTCACACAGCTACCTCATTGCACCTCTTTTTTTCTTTGCTTCATGTGCTGTTTGGGGACTATTTTTTTGAAGTGCCATCCTGTCTGACACTGCAGTGCCACTCCTAGATGGGCCAGGTGTTTGTGTCGGCCACTTGGGTCGCTTAGCTTAGTCACACAGCAACCTCATTGCGCCTCTTTTTTTCTTTGCATCATGTGCTGTTTGGGGACTATTTTTTTGAAGTGCCATCCTGTCTGACACTGCAGTGCCACTCCTAGATGGGCCAGGTGTTTGTGTTGGCCACTTGGGTCGCTTAGCTTAGTCACACAGCTACCTCATTGCGCCTCTTTTTTTCTTTGCTTCATGTGCTGTTTTGGGGACTATTTTTTTGAAGTGCCATCCTGTCTGACACTGCAGTGCCACTCCTAGATGGGCCAGGTGTTTGTGTGGGCCACTTGGGTCACTTAGCTTAGTCATCCAGCGACCTCGGTGCAAATTTTAGGACTAAAAATAATATTGTAAGGTGTGAGGTGTTCAGAATAGACTGGAAATGAGTGGAAATTATGGTTATTGAGGTTAATAATACTATGGGATCAAAATGATGAATGTTTTTGAGGGTTTTTTGTAAAAAAAACACCCGAATCCAAAACACACCCGAATCCGACAAAACATTTTCAGGGAGGTTTTGCCAAAATGCGTCCGAATCCAAAACACGGCTGCGGAACCGAATCCAAAACCAAAACACAAAACCCGAAAAATGTCCGGTGCACATCACTAATCAAAAGTAATGGACTTAACTCTCAGAGGTTAGCCTAAACATGGCGATGCTCAGTATTACGGGTTTTCGAACAGGAGAGATCAGCTTTCTGTTTGTCAAGGAACTCTATTGTGTGGGTCCCGAGTGGTAATACCACCTAAACTGTGAAACAGAGTTTTGGAAAATTTACATGAGGGTCACCTAAACACAGTAAAAATGAAGAATCTTGCTAGAAGCTATGTGTAGTGGCCAGGAATTGATGGTCAAATCGAAACTTTGACAAAAGGGTCTGAAGGATGTCAAAGAGTTCAAAATTCAAAACCTTTAGCCCCGTTACACCCCTGGGAATGGCCATCATCTCCATGGCAGCGGGTACATATTGACTTTGCTGGTCCATTCATGGATTGTATGTTTCTTATTGCAGTGGACGCTCATTCAAAATGGACAGAGATAATAAAGATGAAATCCACTACTTATGAGAACACAATTGCTGTGCTGTGAACGATCTTTGCCAGAAATGGTCTACCGGAGCAAGTGAGCAGCGACAATGGGCCACAGTTTGTGTCCATGGAATTCAAAAAGTTCATGCAAGACAATGGCATTAAACATTTTACATCAGCTCCACACCCTCCAGCCACTAACGGTTTGGCGGAGAGATTTGTCTAAACATTCAAAAAAGCTATTAAATTTATGCACCATGAGCATCTACCTTTGCCACACAAGATTGACAACTTTCTGTTTATATATCGTAGGACTGAGCACTCCACTACCAGTCAGCCACCTGCAGTGCTCTTTATGCAATGAAACTTGCAGTCTCAGTTGGACTTGATAAAACCAGATGTAAGGTGGAAGGTATATAACAAACAGTTTCAATCTGTTCATCAGAAACCTATTCGGTCCTTCCACATTTTCCAAGAGTGCTTGTCCGTGATTACAGAGGAACCAAATGTTAACCGGGAATAGTTTCTTCCAAATCCAGCCCATTGATGTACGTGATTGAAGTTGGAGGAGAATTGTGGCATTGCCACATTGATCAAATAATTGAGGCCAGGAGGCAAACTTACTGTATGTTGACAGCTGCACATAGCCAAGCCAGTGATGTGGGGGTTTATGTATACCCCTCTAGAACTGCTACAGAGACTGTTCCTGATACTGTGGAGGAAATGTACCCCTCTGGGTCAGCTACAGAGACTGTTCCCAAGCCTGCTATGGAGTCACCTGAGCATGAGGTTCCCTTAGTAACAACTGATCCTGAACCTTCTAGTGTGATTTCGGTTGAGCAGCCAGTCACTCTGGGAGTTAAACATTGTAATCCAGCCAGAGTTAGTAAGGCACCTCAAAGACTTGATTTGTAGCCTTCTAGGGTGACGTATACATTGCATAGTGCTAACAATTTTCTATGTCTGCATTTATCTAAGTTGGGAGGAGTGTGGTGTATATAGGGGGTCATTCCGAGTTGTTCGCTCGTTGCCTATTTTCGCTATACTGCGATTATCTGCTAACTGCGCATGCGCAATGTTCGCAGAGCGCATGCGCTTAGTTAATTTACACAAAAGTTAGGTGTTTTACTCACGGCATAACAAAGCTTTTTCATCGCTGTGGTGATCGTAGTGTGATTGACAGGAAGTGGGTGTTTCTGGGCGGAAACTGGATGTTTTATGGGAGTGTGCGGAAAAACGCAGGCGTTCGAGTTCCAAAACGTGGGAGTGGCTGGGCGAACGCTGGGTGTGTTTGTGACGTCAAACCAGGAACGAAAAGGACTGAGGTGGTCGCAATGGCTGAGTAAGTCTGGAGCTACTCAGAAACTGCGGGGTAATCATTACGAGAAAATTAGCGACGCTTTAGTTAGCAATTCTGCTAAGCTAAGATCCACTCCCAGCAGGCGGCGGCTTAGCATGTGCAATGCTGCTAAAAGCAGCTAGCGAGCGAACAACTCGGAATCACCCCCATAGTTCCCATTGCTGTATATGTGTTCTGGTGGAAGGTTACAACGGATCTGATTTTGTGTTTGTAATAGTTGGCGTATGAATCTCTATTCTGTGTCTTTTGGCTTCCTGTAGTTTTCCAGTAAAGAAGCACACAACTCTCACTGTGTCCTGGTACATAACAACTCATTGAAATATAAGTCACAGACTTAACAGCACAGACCTACACACTTAGAAAAAAATACAGAAAAAGTACTTTAAGTGCTTCCCTGGCCACACTGTAGCCCAGCACATGGCAAACGTGTGCTGGGCTTAGGAGAAGAGCTGCTGCCAGGTAAGGTAGTACCTGCTCCCCCTCTCTGCACCACTGGATCCTGGTACTTTCTACTATGGATATCCCCCCTCTGTTCTCTCACCAACAGTCTGCTGCCTAGGGGCTATTGAGGAGAATGTCATTGATAAATATAATATGCAGTACACTATTCATTTAAGTACTTTTGGCCATGGTTTGCCTGGCCAGGTTATGGATGGCTCCCAATGGTCCTGACTGTCAAGCCTGGCTATCTTTAGTTAGTGTCACAGTGTAGCATGAAAGATATTTGTACTTTATACGCAGAGCAGAATTTCAACTTGACCACATTTGGTCCAGGTGGCTTTCCACTATACGCTTCTCCCAGGCACTCTGATTGAGGTAGTCCCATCTGCATGTGCTGTTATCATCCCACATCTGTATTATCCATACTACGTTTGTATTGGACTATGCTCCTGCATTCCAGACTGCCTATGGCACAGGTTCTCAAACTCGGTCCTCAGGACCCCACACGGTTCATGTTTTGCAGGTCACCTGTAGATTTTTAAAATGTGACAGTTGGTGATGCACAGTGCACCTGCTGGGTGACATGGAAAACGTGAACCGTGTGGGGTCCTGAGGACCGGGTTTGAGAACCACTGGGCTATGGTATTTCATTTTATTTTGTGAAATGTCTGAGACCTCTCAACCTTTGGATTTATTTGATGCTAGAGTTCTGTGAACTTATTTTTTTCAGCATTTTACTGCTTTGTTTCTTTTTATTTTGTGTTACATCATTATATTTGTTGCTCTGACTTCTGCATATTTGAGTTTATGTCTGTGTATCGGTTGGTTGATCATTTCTCTACAAGTGTCGGATACCTGATCCTTTTTACAGTATGTCCTGTGATATTGCTCCTTTCTGATGTAACACGGTTTATTATGAAAACCTATAAAAAAAATACTCAAATAAAAACGAAAAGAATACACATTTACAGAATACCGATTTTGAAGTGGGACAAGTTGTTTTTCTCATGTATCACATGAATCCATTAGCAGCATGAGTTAGTATTTGGATAACAACATTCGGGTAAGCATACAGAAGGAAGTCTCTATTTGAGTAAGCAGCAGTAAACCAGGATATGAATTAGCATAATGGGTGCAAAGAAAGTTTGCAGAAGAGTCTCAATCAGATAATAGGCGACCATTCATATACTATAAAGTACAGGAATACTCAGCCTGCATTCAATTCTTTCTCAGACAACTGGTAAGGAAGGAGAAAACACATCTTTCTTGCAACTCTTGAGTGCCAGGCTCAGGAAGATCTCCTTGAACAGCCCATTTGCATGCTGGGAGATAAGAATCTGTACTCTCTGGTAAATCTCCTCCTTATATTGTCTGTACACAGTGGTCAGGTCTAGATCATCGTACAGATTCTTTACCCTCTGCACCTTGTCCACATCGTCTTGGCCGTAGTTCTCCTGCGTGTCACAGCAATGCAAAGGTTAATACCAGAGACAGTGTTCACCCCAGCTGATGTATTCCGCTAGGACATGGGTAAGCAATGGCGCAAACAGAGCAGGTGTCCAGCTTGTAACGGCAGAAGTTGAAGAGGCTTTCAGGGAAGGTGTAAATGCAGGATGAGGAGCTGTCAGGGAAGGTGTAACCACAGGAAGAGTTGGAGCTGCCAGAGAAGGTTTAAATATAGGGGGAACAGCTATCAGGGTGTAACTGTAGGATAGGGTTGGCCATCAACCATCGATGATTCATAATCATCGATGGTTTATGGTCGATTTAAAATACTTTTGCCATTGATGCAAGAGAACCAAATGGTTTTCCTCCATCGATGGCACAGTATAACTGAATATTTCTATTTTACAAGGTGCTGGGACACGGAGCATAGCTCCCGACATCTGCTAAACCCCATCTGGGCCAGTGTAACTAAAGGAGCAGGACCTGCTGAGGAAGGTATAAGACCAGGAGGAGGAGCTGTTGGGGAAGGTATAAGCATAGGAGAAGAAGCTGTTGGGGAAGGTGTGAACACAGGAGGAGAAGCTGTTTGGGAAGGTGTAAGCACAGGAGGAGAAGCTGTTGGGGAAGTTGTGAACACAGGAGGAGAAGCTGTTTGGGAAGGTGTAAGCACAGGAGGAGAAGCTGTCAGGGAATCTGTAATTACAAGAGGAGGAGTTGTTGGGAAATGTGTAAGCACAGGAGTTGGAGCTGTCAGAGAAGGTGTATTTACAGAAGAACAAGATGTTGGTGGTGTATGTACAGGAGGATGAGCTTTTAGGGAAGGTGTAAGTGTCATGATCCATACCATATCTCCTTTCTGCCTCTAGGTGTCACTCTCTCTGCCTCCTGGTCTGTCTAGCAGTTTCCACTTTGTGACCTTACAGGGTTGATTACCTGGTTATGTGCAGCTGTGGTCTGCACCTGGGAAGCTGCTATTTATCCTCTGCTAACAAGCACTCCTATGCCAGATCATTAAGTCTACCTCTGTTACTGCAACACTGGTTTCCCTGTGCAAGACTAAAGGTGCATACACACGGAGCGATATAACTGAGCGATTTTGACTATATAGTCAAAATCGCTCAGAAAGTTAGTGCAGATCGCTCCGTGTGTGTACAGGCAGCGATAGCGATGCGCGTCCCCGCTAGGTCGCTATCGCTGGGAAAAATAGTCAGTGCAGGCAAGTCAATTTTGGCTATGTCGCTGCAAAAGTTAGTCAAAATCGCTAATACTTTAAGAGGCCAGCGATTTTTCCCAGCGATAGCGATGTTGCAGGCGACGGTGGTGCGGGCGGCGGTGCGGGCGGCGGCGGGTTGCGGTATGGGCGGCGGTGGGTTGCGGTGACGGTGTGGGCGGCGGCGGTGCGGGCGGCGGCGGGTTGCGGCAGCGGTGCGGGCGGGGGAAATTTACCTTTATCTTGCAGAGTTTGGCAGCGGAGCGGTACCAGTTTCAAAAATGGCGCCTCAGCGTCATTTTTGAAATTCAAGATGGCCGCCGCGAGCCAATCACGGCTCGCCGCGTCATCGCCCCGCCCCCTCCCGCTGACTTATATAAGTCAGCGCGAGGCAGCGGCTTTCAGTCCGACGGCGGAGGAGGAGCGGAGAAGAGCTCCTGAAGACTGAAGACGCCGTGGAAGTCCTGGATGGGCGGCGGCTATGCAAAAGAGCTTAGCAGCCGCCGCCCAGCAGGTGAAGACGCCGGAGCAAGACCCCAGAAGCCCTGGGGAGGTGGCGCCCCCCCAGGTGAAGACGCCGGAAGCCCTGGGAAGGCAGCGGCCATGCAAAAGAGCTTAAAGGCCGCCGCCCCCAGGTGAAGACCCAGTTTAATAAAGGATTTTTAAAAAAATGTGTCGTGTTTTTTTTCCCAATATTTTCTTTACAGGTGGACTACAGGTGCCAGCGGGCCCTTTATGTCCGGGCACTTTACAGGTGGTTCTCCAAGTGCCAGCATGCTGGGGCAGGCTTGCTGGGACCTGTAGGCCACCTGTAAAGAACAATATTACTATTGAAAGGCTATCAGCCTCCCATCCACCGCCCACGGATGGGGGGGACAGCCTCGGGCTTCACCCCTGGCCCTTGGGTGGCTGGAGGGGGGGACCCCTTGATTTAAGGGGTCCTCACTCCTCCAGTGTACCCCGGCCAGGGGTGACTAGTTGGGGGGGGTAATGGCATGGCCGCAGGGACCAATATAAAAGTGTCCCCCGGCTGTGGCATTATCTCCCTGGCTAGTGGAGCCCGGTGCTGGTTTGAAAAATATGGGGGACCCCTATGTCTTTTGTCCCCCGTATTTTTTAAACCAGGACCGGACGCAGAGCCCGGTGCTGGTTGTCTAAATATAGGGGAACCCTACTAATTTTTTCCTCTGTATTTTAACAACCAGGACTGGCTCAAAGAGCCCGAGGCTGGTTTTACATAGGAGGGGGGACCCCACGCAAAAAATTTTTTGTTACTTTTAGCTATTTAAATACCAGCCACCCTGTAAAATCGTCCTATATATGACACTCATCCCCTTATTTAAATGAGATAGTCAAAATCTCCCATTGCCAAAATCTCCCATAGCCAAAATCTTTGGTAAAGTTAGTCAAAATCTCCTACTGCCAGTTCAAGGGAAAAGTTAGTCAAAATCTCTCATAGTCAAAATCTCTCCGTGTGTATGCACCTTTAGTCTGTGCCTCCTGCTTCTCCTGAGTCCACTAACCTGTGATTTATTTTATACAGCCCTTGCAACAAACTACCAGTTCCAGGACATCATCTGTCGGTTTACAGATTCTGGTCTTTGGCTCCCTGCAACTCTGCTAAGATTGTAAAAGCATCTGATCATCTTCATTATTCTAACTTCAGTGCCTGACTGAATACCGCTCCAGCATTGCCTTGTTATCTGGAAGTCCTGGCATGTTTTCATACTTGTGATGGTGTTAATCTGGACTCTTCTGTTTGTATTCAGAACTGTGTCAATCATCCTTTCAGCATTGTCTACACTATGGACTTTTATATGGTTGTTTATATCACCAGTTGCAAGATTCTGAAACTATATTGCTCAGTAAATTCTGCCTAGACTTTTGCAATCCTCCATGTTCCTGCTATGATTTCAGTTCTATTCAGCATTATCTAGTCCACAGTTTCTCAAACTCGGTCCTCAGGACCCCACACAGTGCATGTTTTGCAGGTCTCCTCACAGAATTGCAAGTGAAATAATTAGCTCTACCTGTGGACCTTTTATAATGTGTCAGGGAGTAATTAATACACCTGTGCACCTGCTGGGTTACCTGCAAAACATGCACTGTGTGGGGTCCTGAGGACCGAGTTTGAGAACCCCTGATCTAGTCTGTTATCCTGGTGCATCCTGATAAGTACTCATCCTGCTACTGCTTCACTTGCACACATCGTCTGAATTCAAGCACAGGTGTACTCACCTTGCCTGGCTCCAGTTATTCAGTCTATGTATTTGCCTGTTTCAATACCCATCTTACCAGTAACTTTCAATTCACATAGGCCCTCATTCTGAGCTGTTCGCTCGTTATTTTTCTTCGCATCGGAGCGATTAGTCGCAAAGTGCGCATGCGCAATGTTCGCAGTGCGACTGCGCCAAGTAAATTTGCACAAAAGTTTGGTATTTTACTCGCGACGTAACAAGGTTTTTTCATTGTTCTGGTGATCGTAGTGTGATTGACAGGAAGTGGGTGTTTCTGGGCGGAAACTGCCCGTTTTATGGGAGTGTGCGAAAAAACGTAGGCGTTTCGAGAAAAAATGCGGGAGTGTCTGGAGAAACGGGGGAGTGTCTGGACGAACGCTGGGTGTGTTTGTGATGTCAAACCAGGAACGAAAAGGACTGAACTGATCGCAGTGGCAGAGTAAATCTCGAGCTACTCAGAAACTGCAAAGAAATTTCTATTCGCAATTCTGCTAATCTTTCGTTCGGAATTCTGCAAAGCTAAGATTCACTCCCAGTAGGCGGCGGCTTAGCGTGTGCATTTCTGCAAAAAGTAGCTAGCGAGCGAACAACTCGGAATGAGGGCCATTATCCAAGTATCTAGTCATCAGTGGCTATAATCTGCACATGTCTTCGCTGTGTTCAAGATTAATGCAATACACGATCCTGTATCTTGCCATTCAAGTGTCTGTTACCTGCATTTAGAAGCGTTTGTCTGATCACCCTGTATTCCAGCATCTTACCCGTTGAGAGACAATACATCTTTATATACTTCCTCCAGTGGCGGAACTAGCGAGCGGTGGGCCCAGGTGCGACAAAATGCTTTGGGCCCCCCATCCCATCCAAGTCCACCCCCTCACCCCTGGAGAGGATCTGGTGAGGGGGACCTGCTCAGGGCCAGAGAAATGGATACCTAGCAACAGTGCCGTAACTAGACATTTTAGCACTGTGTGCAAGAAACGGCATTGGAGCCCCAGCCCTGCATGGAAAACAGGGGCAGTGCGCGCCGTAGGCGTGTGCAAAAATACATAGTAGCGTGGCTTCGTGGGGAAGGGGTGTGGCCACAAAATAATACCAATTCATAAAACTGTGCACAGTAGTCTCCATTATTCAAATTACGCCGCACAGTAGCACCACTACACCAGGTAGAGACCCTTTTACACCTTACAGCGGACAGATTCCTCTTTTACACATTACGGCAGACAGCGTCCCCTTTTTACACATTACGGCAGACAACGTCCCCCTTTTTACACATTACGGCAGACAGCGTCCCCTTTTTACACATTGCGGTAGACAACGTCCCCCTTTTTACACATAACGGCTGACAGCGTGCCCTTGTTACACATAGCGGCAGACAGCGTACACTTTTTACACACAACGGCAGACAGCGTGCCCTTGTTAAACATAGCAGCAGACAGCGTCCCCTTTTTACACATTACGGCAGACAGCGTGCCCTTGTTACACATTACGGCAGACAGCGTGCCCTTGTTACACATTACGGCAGACAGCGTCCCCTTTTTACACATTACGGCAGACAGCGTCCCCTTTTTACACATTACGGCAGGCAGATTCCCCCTTTTTACACATTGCGGCAAGCAGATTCCCCATTTTTACATATTTCGGCAAGCAGATTCCCCCTTTTTACACATTAGCAGCGCTGTGTTATTGGTTAAGGCGCTGCTGCTGCCCCTCTGCTTCACTATAGGCTGTTTTCGGAAGACAGTCTATAGTGAAGCAGAGGGGCAGCAGCAGCAGCGCCTCAACCAGTAACAAAGCGCTGCTGCGGCTCCCTCCTCCACCTCCCTCCTCCTCCTTCTCCCCCGTGCTGCTGCAGTGCGCTCCTCTCCTTTCTGGGCGGCTGTGTGCTGCGGGCAGCGGTTGCCCGCAGCACACAGTGGCATGTAATGAATCAGTTTGACTCATTACATGCTTTGGGCCCCTGGACAGAGGCGGGCTCCAGTGCAACGCACTGGTTGCACTGGCGGTAGTTCCGCCTCTGACTTCCTCTGGCCTCAGTATAACCTCATTTCATGTACTTCCAGCATATACAAACACATGGAAGCATAGTAGCCATGACAGTAAGTACAGGTGGTGGACCTGTTGGGGAAGGTGTAAGCGCAGGAGAGGCAGCTATCAGGGAAGATATAATTGCAGAAAGAGGAGCTGTTGGGGAAGGTGTAAGGGCAGTAGGAGGAGGAGCTGTTGGGAAAGGTGGAAGTGCAGGAGGCAGAGCTCTTTGTAAGGTGTAACTGGAGGGGAAGCTGTTCCACTATCACACTTACCTCCAGGATTTTCCTTTGCTCAGGAGTCACCCTTTTTAATGCCTCTACCACCAGCCATGTACACCTTTTGTCCTGGATGTCGGTTCCAATCTTCCCTGTGATGCTTGGGTCTCCGTAACAATCCAGGTAGTCATTCTAGCAGTAAATTGGAAGATGGGGACACAAAACATAACTTACACTGGGGCAGATGTATTAACCTGGAGAAGGCATAGGCATAAGGAAGTGATAAACCAGTGATATGTGCAAGGTGTTAAAGGCACCAGCCAATCAGTTCCAATATGTAAATTAACAGTTAGGATCTGATTGGCAGGTGCCTTTAGCACCTTGCACATATCACTGGTTTATCACTTCCTTATGCCTCCTCCAGGTTAATACATCTGCCCCACTGTATGATAAACTCTGACTCTCCCAATGTCCCCTTACTCCCATTATCCCCTTTCTCACCTGCACCTGGAATAACTCCCCCATATCCAGCAGGATTGTTTTGGCATTTCTGTAATCTTCCTCCTGGTCTATTCCAGCCTAGGAAGTAGATATATGGATGGGTTACTCAGATGGCATGAGATGGGCTATTTCTCTTGTTGTTTGGGTTACTGCAACAGGCAATTTCTGTCTTCAGGATTTGAATATGGTGGGGTATACACAGCTGCCAGCTCTTCATTCTATTACAAGGTTACATAACTAGATTATCAGCTCTTTTACACAACTCACCATCAACATGGCAGCAGCGACGGGCAGGTAGAAACATAGAAAAGCTGACTTGTATTTCCAAATGGATTTATACCTGCAGACAGAGGGCCAGTCAATAGGTCATATCATACATATGAGGGGTGTGCAGTGCATAGGTAGAGTAGACAATCGGATTGTCTGGTTGTGATCTGTAATCTCTGACTAAAGTTCTTGTGATATTTCAAGGCACAAAACTGTATATAAGCAGCACTGCACACCAAAGAAGTCAGCATGTTCACTCCCTTCACAAACTCATTATGGAGCTCAATAGAGGCCACTGGAGAGCCAGGATCTTCTACGACTACAAGAGTGGTCTGCAACAGCATGAGACTACTGTATTAATCAACCGTGAGCTGCTTTTGGAGAGGAAACACTGAGTGGTTTGCAGAATTTCAGTGAGGGAGATGGTCCCTGGAAGATGAGCAGCACTGCTGCTGACCTGTGTCCGCCATTATCGAGGACAAATTTGCTGCTATTGAGGTGAATGCCAGGATGACCATAGCCCATTTAGTAAAGGAGATAGGCATCTCATTGGGATCCATCACTTGATACTTCATGAAAAGCTTGTCTTGAGCAAGGTCTCTGCATGCTGAGTGCCCCATCATCTGACTTGAGAGCAGAAGGAGGCTTGGGTGACTTGGTGCCAGGGAAGCGATTAAAATACCGCAAGTCAGAATACCGGCAGTCACAATACCGATATAGGAATTCCGATAGGGGGTGAAATGCTGTCGACGGAATACCGACAACATAGGCTATTCTCCCTCTGTGGGTGTCCCAAAGAATGTAAACTGTGGCAACTATCCAGCGCTCGCCCCGCTGCCGGCATTCTGGCAGACAGGATCCCGCTGTCGGTATAATGACAGCCGGCATCCCGTCCACCGGCAAATCGTATCCTTGTCTCCATGTACCAGGCTAGATCCACTTTCCCTGGCTTTGCGGTGAATAGATCTAGTGCAGTGGTTTTTTTTGAATCACAACAACCTAGAGCATCAGAATTTTTATCACGGCACCCCTAGGCCAAAAGTTTTTTATCAAGATATTTAGAAAGAAATTTTAAATTAAGTAAAGTGTGTTTATGTCACCCTCAGGAGATTTACTTCTGTTTGTCCACATATTTTATGAATGACAGCTATTAGGGATGGTTTTGCCTTTTACATTGACCAAAAATAATGTTAATTGGTCCTAGACCACCAACCCAGGGCCCCCGTTCAAGTGTCCTGAGACACCGCAGGGTGCCACGGCACACAGTTTGAGAACCACTAGTCTAGTGTCTGATATGCAGGGGAACTCACCTGGTCTCTGTGTACTGGGCTAGATCCAACTTCCCTTGCTGAGCAATTATTAGATCTAGTACCTGCCCCAGCTCGGTCTGGTAGGAGGCCTGTGACACAGAAGAGATGTGTATAAGGAATAACACTATGTATCTGGGTATATGGAATACCGGTACAGTTCTCACCTCCAGAAACAGTTCCAGCAGGTTCAGGTAATAGGGCTGTCCGTGGCAGTACTTCCTCAGGAGTCGATATACACATGATTCAATCAGGGCCGAGTCATTGATAGCATCAAGGCCAATGCCCTCCTATGTCAGGGACAGTCCTCATTCAGCACCTGCACCAACCAGCTCTGACTTGTATCTAAAATGATCTACTCCATATCACCCTGTAATCCCAGATAATTGCTGCCAGGTTGCTGCAATGTTACCTTCTTGTACCAGCAAGGCTTCCCACGACGTTTCTCAGACCTATCCATAATGTCATCAGTAACCATGAAGGAGCATGTCATCTAGGGAAGGGAGGAACCAGTTACATGATTGTTGTAATACAGTACACCTAAATATGTGCATAAGACCTCTGGAACCATGCTAGAGGTCTTCCATATATAACACAGGGTTTTTAAGAATACAGAAGAACAGGGTTTCAGGCTGGAGAAACAGACAAGGTTCAGAAATTTAGCAGGATAGGGTTTTAGGTTGGATAAACAGACAATGTTCAAGACTACAGCAGGACAGGGTTTCAGGCTGGATAAACAGACAAGGTTCTTGACTACAGCAAGACATTTTTTCAGGCTGGATAGACAGGGATCAGTAAACTAAAAACCAGGGCATGAAGCTATAACTGACCAAGAGGTGAAGGCCTGACACAGAGGCCAATCAATGTACCTCCATAGAGATAGGCCCCTTAGCTAAATTAATAATCTGCATGCATGGATCTGCACATATGAGAGCGGTATAAAGTGTCCCATCTGATCAGAACCAGCTGGGATGCTGTCAATGCAGCATTGCTGTCTGCATGCCCGTGTCCAAGGTCTCCTAGTGACGACCGGGACCAGAATGCCCTGCTGTATTGATAGAGCGCACCAGCCTTCCAGTCTCCTAGCGATGTCCGGGACCTGGAAAATAGGTTGTGAGCTGCAGCAGCTCATTACAATGATGTGACATAGTCAGATATCACAGACACAATTGGGTCCTCACCAACTCTACACACCAGCCTACCACCAGAGCCCTCTCAATGGTCTCCACATCCTGCATGGCCAATGGCAACAGGTCCCGGATGGAGGCCACCACATTCATACCTCGAGTACATCTTCCTCCAGGAGCGTTATACTCTAGGACCTGCAAAGCACACACTCACATTGGTACGGTATCTGGAAGAAAGTGGAAGATAGCTGACCAGAGGCTCACAGATCTCCCTTACCTCTCGCAAGCGTGAGACAGCAACCCCAATCTCCGGGTGTCCCCATTCCTCTGCTGTCAGGTCCTGCACTACCCTCTCAAGGAAGCTGGAAAACTCCAGAAGAATATCAGAGGCTACAAATGCCTTCACGGAAGCCATTGTCCGGGGCTTGGAGAAAACCAACATGACATCTGTCAACTGAGAGCTACATAAATATACATGCATGCATACATACACACATTATATATACTGTGACATACTGTACTGTATCAAGGTGGCTTGTCCCAGCCTCTTATGAGAGAAACTAATGCTTTCTGTGGGAGCCTGCAGACCCATGTTAAAAACAGGGTGAATTCCTCACATGTACCTGCAGACACAGATCAGCTTCACAGGTGGACCACATTGGTGTGACTAATTAGCTAGTGAGTGCCTGCGAGAAGGTATAAGTAGATTGTCTTCTTTTTGTGAGGTGCAACTGATGCCAGTTAGTGGCCAATGATTAGTCAGGAAACCAATGTGCCTAGTCAGTGACAGGGATGCGGGAATACTTTGCTGGTAAAACACTGGAACCAATGCTGACGCTGTGCTATCCTGACATAATCCTGAATAGGCTACATCAAGCTGGTTCAGAAAGACATTTGGACATTCAATTTCTACTGTGTTTGCAACAATACATATATGTGTACAATCACTATAAACATACTTCCTCACATTGAGGTGTGACGCGTTCCCATGCAGCGACTGCAGTTTCCTTGCTTTAGGGGTTTGGACTACTACTCTGGCTCTTGCTTATGCTTATATCCCTGGCAGCTGTATCACCAGCCTGGGGGCAAATTTGGTACACCCGCTGCATCCTTCTGGCGCTGAGTGCGCGGACCTCTGTGGGGACTGGAGCTGTGTACCCTCGACCCAGGGTCGCGTCCCTGACTGATGATGCTGGGGTCCCGGCAGCTGTCAGTTTTCGGGATCGCCGCAGCATTGGATATGTCAGAGGCCGTGTCAGCAGGTGCGCCTCCTGCAGCTTCCAGCTGTGCTCTGCGAGAAAGTTTCCATCACTGCTGCTGCTGGAGAAATGTAGACTACCAGAGCCAGGCCCGTGCCAGGCATTGGGAGGTGAGGCAAAGTTGGCAGCAACATCTACAGCAGAGTCAGCACCGCCATCAAAAGACAAAAAGGGGACAGAGAGCTTGCATTTTAGCAAGACTGAGGTATCAGCCATTTTAACCCTTCTCTGTCCGGTGTGTTTTTAGCAAATGTAAGATCTCTCACTAACAAGTTGGATGACGTTAGGCTGAAAATTGCCTGCAATCTGACATTAGCCAATGTCTGATATGTACAGAGACTTGGTTGGGGGGAATGATCCAGTCTGTCTCTTTGAGTTGCCTGGAAGGACTTTGTTTAGAGCAGATAGAACTTTGGAGTCGGGCAAGAAAAAAGATGGCGGCCTTTACATATACACCCACAATAACTGGTGTTCGGATGTGGACCTAATTGAAACCTACTGTATTGTTCTGTTGACCTGGAATTTATGTTGTTACAATGTAGGCCATTCCATCTGCCCTGGCAGTCTTTTATAGTTTTCATAGCAGCAGTTTATACTCTGCAAGCGAATGTCACCAGAGTGTTAAGGGGGGTACTCACGGGAGAGATGTGTGCTGAACGATCTTAACACAGACCACTCAGCACACATCTCTCACCCCGCTCAGCACAGCGCGATGTGCTGAGCGAGGGGGAAAGCCGACGGGGGGCCGCTCACTTCACACAACGGTGAAGTGAGCGACCCGCTAGATTGAGCCTGCATGCAGCTCAATCTAGCATCGGCGATAGCGACGCGCGGGGCCGCGCATCGCTATCGCTGGAGGGCATACACACGGCAGATCCGTGCTTAAAATCTAAGCAATCTAGCAAGATTGCTTAGATTTTAAGTACGGATCTCTCCATGTGTACCCCCCTTAAGACAACTTGTTTATCTCCTTATCTAAACAATTAACTTGCCTTCATTGTTGTAGGAGACTTGAATCAGGCAAGCTTAAAATCTGTATTCTCTAAGTTTGTGCAAAATGTAGTGGTTCAAACTCGTAGGGTTAATAGCCTTGGCCACATTTATACTAACATCAAAGATGCTTATACCTGTACTGTAAATCGTTTTTGTGCCTTCATATTGGCCAGTCTGATTATTCTTCACTACGGTTAGTTTTGAAATGTCTTCCGGTGATTAATAGAATTAGGCCTTTATATTAGGAAAGTTAATACTTGGCCTGAGTGGGCTTTATTAAGTCTACACTGCTGTTTTGTTTTGGGATTAATTCATTGGGGAGGCAATGGTGGATTTAGGTGTTAATGTCGATTTAGTAGAATCAGTGGTTTTGCTGTATCTCAATTGCTGTATAGAAAGCGTTACTAGGAGGAAATTTCCATATTTCCAAATGATAAACCATGGATGAATGATGAGGTTCGTTCCCTGTTGAGAGCTAGGTATCTAAAGATAGCTCAGTATATAAGATTGCCCATTTTTATTTTTTTTTAAAAAGGGCATCCGTCTGGCTAAGGGAGCTTATTCGCATAAAATTGAGAGCCACTTTAAAGAATCTGGTGATGCAAGGTCTATATGGAAGATGATTAAGTGTATCACTGATTATAAAGGTTCAACCGCCCATACAGAAGGTGTACCTTCTGTAAATTATTTAAACCATTTTTATGCACAATTTTGAGAAAAAATTAACCTCTACTGTTAACATCTACAATCCCCAATTGGTAGCCACCTGAATTTGATAGAATCTGAAGTTAGGCATTGTCTCAGTAGAACAAATGCCAGGAAGGCCTCCGGCCTGGATTATATTCACGGTAGAGTTTTACGTGCATATGCTGATCAATTTGCAGGTATTTTTACTAAGATTTTACATTTTTCGCTGACCCAGTGTATCGTTTTGCAATGTTTTAAGACTTCAATTATTACTCCTGTCCTTAAGTCTGCTATAGTCACTGGTCCACATGATTATCATCCAAATGCCCTACATCATTGGTTATAAAGTGCTTTGAAAGAGTTGTTATAGTCGCCAAAAGGGTGGTATTCCATCGGGTTTCAATCCTAATCAGTTTGCTTATAGGTAGAGCAGATCAACTGAAGGTGCTGCTTTTATGGTTCTTCATAGGGTTCTCTGTCATCTGGAGAATAGAGACTCTTAAGTTAGACTGTTGTGGACATGTTTCCCCACCTCTTTATGGTATAAGTGGCTTCTTCAGAAGGAAGCAGGTGAACGCCATTAGCTTTTACTATACTGTACATCCACCACCCGGTTCTCAGAAGCTGTTTACATGTAAAAAAATATAATACCAAATTCACACAGGGACAGGCAGAGGTTTCCCTGTTCAGTGATGCATGTGAGGCTGTGCCAGCTGGAGAATCAGCACCTCGAGTGCAGGACCAACCAGTCTGGGTGTCCCAGCTGGCTGGAGTTATGTCAGACCTCTCGGATGAGCTGGAAGCCTCTCAAAAAGACAGAGAGGTTACCAGATCTCAGAAGTCTGTACCATCTCCTGCACCAGAACCAGCCAGGGCACAGGCCTTAGCTAAGTCAGTGGAAGGACTGACCAGGGCAATGGATCCGGCTAAAGCGCCCATGCTCTTTTCTCCTCAGACGGTTTCTAAAACAAGGCTTTTATCTTTAGTGTTACAGTCTGATGACTCAGAGGATGAGGACATGCCCTGCTTGTAGAAGGGGAATTCCTCCAAAACTCAGATACAGAGCAGGCCCCAGATGAACCGGAGGCATCATCACAGGGCATATAGGCACTTACAGTATATTAGCATTGTTAAATACAGTATATTAGCATTGTTAAATGTTGTGGACACAGACCTTGGTCTGGGTCAGCCTTCTTTCCTTAGCAAAAAGCAGAAATCAGCAGTAACATTCCTAGATTCATCACAACACCCTGATAAAACAATTCCAGGTGTCGCGTAGGTTCCTTGTATCTTACCCATTCCCCTCTGACAGCAGTATCAAATGGGAGACTCCTCTGATGGTGGATCCTTCCGTGTCCAGACTGTCTAAGAAAACCATACTGCCGGTCCCGGGTGCTACTGCACTAATGGAGCCATCAGACCGAAAATTGGAAACCACTCTCAAATCTATCTACACAGCAACAGGAGTCCTTCTCCGCCCACACTAGTAGTTTCCTGGGTAAGTAAGGCTGTAGATACCTGGGCCGACCAGTTATCAGCAGGATTACAGGTAGGTCTCCAAGTAAATAAGCTTGTCATTCTGGCATCTGAGAATCTGCAACATACACTATTTAGGAGAGACCGCCAGAGATGCCGATTCTTTAGGTTCCAGGATTTCTGCATTGTCTGTCTATGCATGCACAGCTTTCTGGCTTAGACAATGGAAGGCTGATGCGGAGTCTAAGAGAGCGGTGGAAGCTCTATCATTTGTTCGGACCTGAGCTTGATAAGTGGATTTCTCAAGCTACTGGAGGTAAGTCCACTTAACGTCCCTCTGCAGCTCCCGCCCTTCGTAGATACTTTTTTGAGCCTGCAAGATTCAGAGGCAATTCCATTTCTAGAGGCAGCAGGGAGCACTGTTTAGCCGCTGCGGTATCTGCTCACCAGGAACCTAAGTCTGTCACAAAGCCCAGTGCATGATAGGCTTCCTACTCACCTGGGGGACCTCAGGATGGGAGCTCATCTGAAGGACTTCAAGGCTATTTGGGGAGAAACCTGTCAAGATGCTTGAGTAATAGATCCCATCTCCCAGGGTTACAAAATAGAGTTTCAGTTCCAGCCGCCTCCTCAGTTCTTTACAACATAAAGCTACTGTATTAACAAACTCCTGACAGCAAGGGTGTTAGTCCCAGTCACCAACAAAAGCAGGGGTTTTACTCCAGCTTGTTTGTGTTACTGATGCCGGACAGCTCAGTCAGGCCAATCCTGAACTTGAATCCTTTTTTATGGGTCTTCAAGTTCAAGATGGAATCCCTTCATTCCATTTTTGCAGGGTTGTAAGTAGTCGAGTTCATGATGTCTTTAGATATCAAGGATGCCTATCCCCACATTCCTATCTGGCCTCCTCACCAGGCGTTTCTCAAGTTTGCAATAAGGGACTCCCATTATCAGTTCCAGGCCTTACCTTTCGGCCTGTCCTCAGATCCGAGAGTGTTCACAAAGGTGATGATGGTGATGATGGCTCAACTTTGTGCCCATAGTGTTACAATCATCCCTTACCTGGACGATTTTCTCATAAAGGCACAGTCCAGGGATTAGTTGTTACAGGATATTGTGCTGATCCTTCATCTGCTCATATAATATGTTTGGATCATAAACTGCTCAAAGTCTCACCTACAGCCAGCTCAGAGGCTTCAGTTTCTGGGGATGATCCTAGATACTGCGCTCCAGAGGAGTTTTCTATCTCAGGACAAAGCAGTCTATTCTGTAACTGGTATGTTTGGTCCTAAAACATCGCAGGATTGCAGGGAGGCCATTCAGTATGGCCGATTCCACTCCAGGCTAGTTCAGCTGGTCCCCAGCTGGAGTCACTTTCAGGGCCAGTGGTTCCCCTAGGAGTCAAACCAGCCTATAAACATCCTCATGCTCAGGGCAGATTACAATGCCCTGCAACTAGCCCTTCCTCTTCTGCAGTGTCAAGCAATCCGCATCCAGTCAGACAATGCCACGGCAGTGGCATACATAAACAGGTAGGGTGGCCCTCACAACAGGGCAGCCATGCGAGAAGTAAGCCGCATTCTTCTCTTGGACGAAGAATATGGCGTGGCAATATCAGTAGTCTTCATGCCTGGAGTAGAAAACTGGGAGGCCGATTACTTGAGTCGTCAGGACCTGCACCTGGGAGAGTGGGCACTCCATCCACAGGTTGTTCAGCAACTGGTGCATCGGTGGGGACTCCCTCAGATTGACTTGCTGATACTGTTCTTGAACGAGGGATCCAGAGCCCACCATTTCCGCTACTACCTTGTCTTCTCAAATAAATAAAGAGAGAAGATGCAACGGTTCTTCTGGTGGCCCCAGATTGGCCTCACAGAGCTTGGTACACTTACCTTTGGCTTCTGCTGGTAGATGTCCTCTGCTGCTACAGGAGGAAATTCTACAATTGGGACCTTTCATCTGTCCAGAATAAAGTCGGCTGTGTTTGACAGTGTGGCTGTTGAGAAGGCAGTCGTAAGACATAACCAGAGCCGGCCCTAGGCATAGGCAAACTAGGCAATTGCCTAGGGCATCTGGTATGCCTAGGGGCACAAGCAGCTTCTGCTGATTAAAATGATATGCGGCATGCCTATATTCTGTGTGTAGCATTTCATATGCAGATACAGCCACAGTTGCACACAGTATATAGGCATGCCGCATATCATTTTAATCAGCAGAAGCTGCTTGTGCATCCTAGCCACATAGCAATGCAAATAACATGCATTTTCATAAAAAATAGGCACCCGACGTTAGCAGAGCTGCCAGTTGACTCACACCAGGAACTATATGTGTATATGTGTATAAGGGCTTTAATAATGTGTAACATATGTGTAAGGGGCACTATGTGTGTCATTATGTGTATAAGGACACTAATAATGTGCGGCATATGTGTAAGGGACATTATGTGTGTCATTATGTGTATAAGGGCATTAACAAGGGTTGGCATAATGTGTAAGGCGCATTATGTTTATAAGGACATTAATAATGTGTGTCATATGTGTAAGGGGCATTACTGTGTGGTATTATGTGTATAAATGCATTACCAATGTGTGGGATTATGTGTATAAGGTGCTCTACTGTGTGGCATAATGTATAGAAAGGACACTACTGTGTGGTTTAATGTGAATAAAGAGCAATATGGTGTGGTGCAATGTGAATAAGGAGCAATATGGTGTGGTGTAATGAGAATAAAGAGCAATATGGTGTGGTGTAATGTGAATAAGGAGAAATTCAGTATGAAGTTATGTGAATGAGGAGTAACATATGTAAGGTAAAGTGGTACTACTGTGTGATGTAATGTGAATAAGGGACACTATCGCATGATAAATTGTGAATAAAGTTGCACTACTTGAGGCATAATTTGAATTGGGGGTACTATTGTGTGGCCATGACCCTTGCCAGCAAAAACACATACCTTTTTGGGCTGTGCGCCAAATGTGCACACTGTTCTTATTTAGATTACAGGGGGTAGGAAAACAAAAAAAAGGACTGCTATGGGTGGGGGGTGATGGTGCTGGGAAAGGGGTGTAGGGTCAGAGGCGGAACTAGCGGTGGTGCTAGGGGGCACCAGCCAAAATCTTGCCTAGGGCATCATATTGGTTAGGGCCGGCTCTGGACATAACAGTATCGCAACTGCTGTGATCCCCACCATGCTTAGGGCCAGAAAGGAGATTACCTCCAAGCATTACCTCCGCATTTGGAAGGCGAATGTGGCTTGGTGTGAGCGGCGTCTGGTGCCGTCCACATTGTTCACAGTATATAGACTCCTGCTTTTTCTACAAACAGATTTCTCCACAGGCTGGGATCCCTGAAAGTACAGTTCTCTACGCTCTCTTTTTTTTCCAGAGGAAGTTAGCCTTGCTTCCAGACGTGATGCACTGCTGAAGTAATCAGCAGGGTTGGTATTCAGTTTACCGGCTGTTGGGATCCCGGCGCTCAGTTTACTGGTGCTGGAATCCCGACACCCAGCATACTGACACCTATTCTCCCTTTTGGGGATCCACGACCCCCCTGGAGGGAGGATAAATAGCGAATTTCCCCCCTCTAGGGGCTCATTTGTGCTCGCCCCACAGTCGGCATGCCGGCACCAGTGTGCTGGCCGCTGGGAACACGGCTGCGGGCAGACCATACTACACCCATTAGCAGGATGCAGGAATATAGAGGCTGGGATCACTCATAAAGTAAAGATTTTTTTTTTTTTTTTGCTGTGCTGCACTACAGATTGAGGACTGAGGTGGAAGTGGCCGGGGACTTAGCCGGGAACAGAGGGGCATCAGTTCACACTGGTAAGCGGTAGCAGCAGCAGCATCTGGAGCTGGAACTTTTTTGGGGAGAGCAGCATCAGATCACACTGGTGAGCGGTAGCAGTGCTCGGACCCTGGGACTTTGCCTGGGAGAGATAAGAGGAAGCAGCAGCTATGGTGCAATATCAGCAGGTCACACTGAGCCATGGGAGTGGAGATCAAAGGCACCACTCCAGCAGATGGTATTATTCACCTGTACTGTACATTATTCTACTGAACATTAGTGTCCCCTAACAAAAGCCCCCAGCAGGGAGTCCACCACCTCACCATTCTGTACTATTTATATATATTAGTTGCCAGTGTGTCCCCCACCCAACACCAGGGACATACACTACCTACTCCCCCTTGCCTTGATACATACACACCCCACCCTACCCCACGGCCCCAGGTACATACACACCCCACCCTACCCCTCAGCCCCAGGTACATACACCTACCACCCTATCCCTCAGCCCCAGGGATATACACACCCAACCCTACCTCTTGGCCCCAGGGACATAATCTACCCACCCTAACACACACACACACACACACACACACACACACACACACACACACACACACACACACACACACACACACACACACTACAGCCCAGACATAGACTACCCCCCACCTCCCCATCCTCCAGAACATACACTATCCACCCTAGCCCTGGGGACATACCTTGCCCCTCACTGGTCCCAGGGACATATTTTTTTCCCTGTGGTAGCTGATGTGTTTTATTGTATTCCTGTAGGTACCAATGTCTTTGTTTTTTTTTTTTGTCTTATTATGGGCCAATCTGTTTGTCTTTTCCTATCGGGGCTAATGTGTTTTGTGGACTATATGTGTGTGTTTTATTTTTTTCTCTTGTGCAATATTTTTAATCTGCGCTTGTGCCTGCGTTGCGCTGTGTATGCGTCATGATAATGTTCATACAGAATCGCAGTACAGGTTCAGACACACACACAAAAGAAGTGTATTAGATATGTGTTGAGTGTACCTGGGTGGTTACATGGGGTTGGCTCAGCAGATGCAGATGTAACATAGTATGGGTATATTATTGGAGTGACCCGAGCATGTTGCTGATTGTGGTAGTGTACATACACGCTGCATTGCTCACATTGGAGGCCATACTCAGACAGAAGATCTGCACATAGCATAGAGCTGGTGAAAGTGGCTATGGTGCGACCTATGGTGGAGTCTAATGACACACAAAGCATGACTGCAGTGCCTGTACACACTGAAAGTGGGCTTCTCAGCACATTCGAACACCAGGACTTTGTAGTGGCATTAGTATAGTCACAGCTGCAGCAAACGACAAAAGGAAGGCTGCAACTGCCTACGATCCACCCCCTTAACAAACCCCACCCCCTCAGCAAAACCCGCTCTCCCTCTATTAGGGATGCTTTCTGCTCAGTGCTGGTTTTCCATCCCAATCTGCACCTTATAGGGGGAGATTGCTGAGGCTGCTGCAAAGGCATGGGCCATCCCCTCCTGCCATCTTAATTCCCCCGGACCCCCTGAAGGCTTTATCCGGCCCTGCAGTATATTATATACAACATCTATATATACAATATATTACATCCTCTCCGATATAATATATATATATATATGTATATATAGACGGTGTATATAATATAGTGGGAAGGATGTAATATATATAGATGGTGCATATAAAATATTTGGGTGGATGATATATATATACCAGCTGTATATTATATGCACCATCTAGTTATTTTACATCCTTCATATATTATATATACCGTATATATATATATATATATATATATTGTCAAAGTCAAAAAATATTGTAATGCATATGCCTTGTACTAACCCCATGCACATGCCCGCTGCGCGTGCACTCGCTCTGCCGTGCGTGCGCATATCCGCAATTTGCGTAACGGAGCTTTCCACGGCCATGCGCCTTAGCGCGTGGTATGCGCATTTACGGTAGGGTTTGTGAGCGCATAACGGGTTATTAGAACATTACATATTTAACCCATATAGCGTACATTTTAGATATAGTTCCCCTAGACCATGTCAGCGAGTATTAATAGTTTAAACAGTTCCTGGACAGAGAGATTCGCCTTTGCATGATAGGAAGGGTCAGATAAAGGTTGGAAGGTGATGTCTAGTATCCAGCTGTAGGGTATTTTGAGGGTAACATTCCGTTGTTGGTTAGAGAAAGATCGCTTGTTCCTGCGTATAGTTATGTACAAAAGTAGAATATGAACATTAACTGTATTTACTGTATTTTATGTATGCGGCGGGAATCCAGAGGATACCACCCACAAGAGCAGTTGGGGAAAGACATCGCCCACCTTTTCAAATCCACCTATGACCTTTTCTGTAATGTAGAGACACATCCCTGTGTCCAATGGACAATGAGATTACAGTGACCATTGTATTGTGTATGCATGTTGTGTATAAAAAGACCATTGTTGCCTGGCCGGTGAGAAGACTCTAAACGCTATCTGTATGACCAGCGGAGGACCAAGCTGTGTTGCGCTTGCGAACATTCTCACGTATGTATATTCTCTGTAGCCATTATTCTGTTTAGATTTCTTTGTTAGCCTGTAGTGTATGATTTGTATTGTTTTTTTACCTTTTGGAATTAATCCACGGAGGCCTTAGAACCCTGTGGTTGCAACTACAAATCAGTGTTGTGTTTTCACTTTCCTGCATGGGCTTTAAAGTAGATTTATCTGTATAAGGTGTATAAGCATTGATAAGGTGTACGCACAGCGGGTACTTTGTATCGCTAGCGCTACTTAAGGTTTAAAGGTATTACATCATTACAGTACTTTGCTGTTAAGGGTTTAAAGTATAAGCATATCATTACATTGTATCATTAACAAGGTTTAAAGGTTGTCCATCATGTGTGCGCTCGCTGTGTGTACTCCGTACACTCAGCACAGTGTGTGTACGCCAAGTGCGTACCACGTGCAGGACTCTGTACGCAAATAGGGTACAAAGTGCGTAGCACGTGCTTTTAGTTTAGCGGCCATAACGGCTCCACGGTAAAAGTGTATTTAGAGGTATAGCATTGCGGTCTAAGATAATATCGACATTATTAATTGGGAGCTCATCCGGTTCCTTCTCATACCCGCAGCTTAGCAGAGTTTTCGCAGACTTTATCAGCAAAGGGCGGAAGGGTGTCCCCTGTAAACCTTCTCTTGGTCGGGGGATACAAGTGCTGATTAGATACGCGTCTGCCCTGCACGGTTTGAAGGGATGCTGGAGGGATCCGTAAGGTAAGAACGCAAAAGCTATTTTTCTTTTTAAAATCTGTAAATTTCTGTTTTGGCACCAAATGCGCACGCAACACAAGCACACACCTGTATTTTGTACTTTGCATATCTGCTCACACTATTGCCATAATTACTGATTACTAGATTTATTTTGACCTGTACTGAGAAAATTTGTTGCTATTTAGTTAAAATACAGTGTTCATAGTTAAAGAAGTAAGTGTAAGACGCACACGCAGCCTAGCCTAGTTGTAAAGGTTTATACAGTAGAAACTGTGTGTGTGTTAAGTAAGTAATTATAGTTAAATATCGCTTACATTTATAGAAGTGTGGGATTTGTAGTACTGCGGACGTACGGCCTTTGTACACGTGTCTCAGACAACGTTCAGGACTGCGTACGCAACGTAAAGGCCTACACACGTGGCGTGTTTACGCAACGTGCGTACAGGTACGCCCACTAAATACAAATCACACAATAGCATTGTTTCAGTTTAGGCGATACGGTAGCCACGCGATAATAGCACAAATTTGTTCAGTTTCCAATATTTAGTTTAAAAGAACCTTCTCTTACTGTGTCACCTCTGGGACTAGGCTGTTTTATCTGAATGAAAGTTAATTTTCTGTACAGAACAAAAAAACAAAGTGTATATAAATGAACGAGCGTGAGTGTGCAAACAATAAAGGTTTTGTGGACCCAGGGAATTCGGGATCCCGTAGGAGACCATATCAGGTGAGTGGACACTTGGTGGCATGGGAGTGGCTTGCTCACGTTAACATTGATTAAGGTATAAAGGAGCAATTGGTATAACAGCAGACCAAGAGGTCAGCGAAGTCAGAAATCCGCTGACAAAGTCAAGCGAAGCTCTGAATACCGTGGCCTAAAAGATCAGCGGTGAGTTGTATAGAGAGCGCAGCCCCGGGTTTGGCGTAGTACCCACATAGGCCTGTTCTGTAAAGCTCCGGCTGAGGTTTCACAGCATGAAAAACGATTCCATTGGTCGTATAGCGGATAAGTAACAGTTACTTATACGCTGTGCGATTGTACCGCACGTTAGTTTGTGCAATATTTAGTTCAACTTGATACCCATTACGCCATTTGCGTAAAATCGCGGGATCATAGACGCTAATTGTAGCACACGCAACGTGATTTGTGTAAATGTTTTTTTATTTTAAGGGAGTTTCGCTGGTCACTCAGGAAGTCTCCAACGACCAATATTTACTGGGAAGGGTAAGTCACTCCCACATACTCTCAGTAAATAGAGGTTACATAGGGCCCTAGGTTGGGTACGACCGGTGCTGAGGACAGTGCTTAGGTGTATTGGCCAACGTGGGCGTGAGTGGGTGAGAGCGCTCTGAGAACTTTCACCGTTGCCTTACCACTGAGTATTTTGGTTTTTGTAGGAATTAGCTGAGAAGGCAATACCTGCAAAGAATGGGGGCCAGTTGCTCAAGTAAGGGACGATCAACCAGGGTTCAGGTTGATATTCCGTGGCCCAAAGGGTCGGCGAGGTACATAATGTGTGAGAAATATGGATCACACGCAGAGGTTTTATGCAATGAATGGGAACGCATGACTGCGGAAGATAGGGAACCATTCCCTAAGGTAGGCAGTTTTAGTCCAGAGGTGTTGCAAAATTTAAGGAGAAGGATATGTCTAATAAAATCCAGAAAACAAAGGATTAGACATACAGATTGTTTATATTTTTGGCAACAGGAGGGTGATATGCAAAGGGGATTAGCTCAAACAGCTGGTTCCAACTCTAGCAGGAAACTGATAGCAACTGCACCACCACCACCGTACATTACAGGAGAGAAAGTGGCTACAGAGAATGGCATACTAATATATGATAAGAGTGAACTTGATAAATGTATTAATGCTAACCCGTGCAAGTTGTATCCCATCTTAAACTTCCCTCAGGACTGCGACCAAGAAGATGAGCCCAGCACGATATCGGCACTCTCTCTGGCAGCCACCATACAAGACACGCAAGTGGGCACGGCCCAACCAGTAAGAGTAGTAGCAAAGGCCCCTAGCGGAGGGACAGGTGAGGTCGTGTCCACAGGTAAGTACGGTACAGTACATTATGCAGAGTCAATTGCACCTCACATTGTAGAAGCAACCCAGAAAGATGTAATTTAACTAAATCCTGTCAGGGTGATCGCAGTCCCCAATGGGAAGACTGACGCTCAGGGAATCACTCCCGTCAGGAACACTGCTATGCATTGTCCCTGGTCCCGGACAGAATTGAGGACAATTATGTCTGAATTTCCCGATCCCAGAAAAGATCTAGCCGCATGTCAGAGGTTTATTAGAGAACTAGGTAACGCCACCGAACCCACAAACAAAGATTGGCGGACAGTGCTAAGGGCATGTTTGCCCTCCAATATTGACCCTGTGAAATTCATTGCTGATTGTAAATTAGACGCAGAGGTACCTCTCACTGATGAATACACTCAGGAGAATGTACGACAGATCAATCTGCAATTAGGAGTATATTTCCCAAGTGTTGTCAAGTGGAATAAAATCTTCTCCATTAGACAAAAAGAAGGTGAAGCTGCTTCTGAATATTCCCATCGAGCACTGCAGGAAATGGCTAGATACACTGGGGTCGAGGATATTAAGGAAAATGTACATCATAGGGAGGTAGCTGTGTCCGTATTAATGGACAGTTTAAAAGAAACGTTGAGAACAAGGGTACAAACCACTCAACCAAATTGGAGAGGTATCTCGGTGGCTGCATTAAGAGAGTCCGCTATTGAGCATGATCGGAACATCATTAGGCACAGGGAGTCACAAGGGTATAAGCTGATGACAGTAAGTATAAAAGCCCTGACAACGAAGCCACATCAGCCTAAACCCCAGACCCCTGATGGTAAGTCGTATGTGGTAAAATGTTATAAATGTCAGAGGGAAGGACATTACGCACGGAACTGTAATTTTAAAGACCCACATAAGGTATATCGACCCCCTAGACCAGAACATGACCCACAGTATGACACACGTAATTGGGATCAGGGACCGCATAGGAGGAGTTATGAGCCACATGCAGGGGAAACTAGGAGGTACCCACCTAGAAGGGACTGGCAGACCTCTGGAAATTCTCAGCTACCCCCCCTCACATATTGTAGCTGCCAGCGCGCTGCGGGAGGGTCACAACATACAATAGGGGTCAGGCCACACCTGTAGTTTGCAGCCAGTAAAGTTGATTGCTAGCCTTGGAAATTAACCCGAGGTTACAGTTGATGTAGCTGGTAGATTACTACCTTTCCTTGTAGATACAGGGGCGGCCAGGTCAGTGTTAAATTCAATGGTAGGTATGAAAACAACGGGTAAAACAATTTCAGCAATGGGGGTAACAGGAGTAGTGCAACACTATCCCTTAAGTAGACCAGCAGAGATTACGATAGGGCCTTTGCAAACCAAGCATTCCTTTTTGCTAGCTGCATCGGCTCCGACTAATCTACGTGGGAGAGATTTATTGTGTAAGATGAGGTGTGTCATATATTGTACTCCTGAGGGTGTCTTCTTACATATACCCGAGAATCACGTTCAGGAAGTGCAGGATATGTTAGACACCCCACAAAGGTTAATGTCATACTCTGCTGTTATAGGCAGGTGTCCATCCAAGGTAGAGGAAATGATCTCCCAGATACCGGAATCCCTCTGGACCAAAGATGGACAAGACACTGGATTGATAGCAAACGTAGCTCCTGTAGTAGTGCAAGTAAAAGATGGTAGGATAGCTCCAAAAATCTCACAGTATCCTCTGAAGCCAGAGATGGAATTAGGAGTGTACCCAGTCATAGAGCGCTTGCTACAACAGGGCATCCTAATTAGGACGTCCAGCACTGCCAATAGTCCCATCTTCCCTGTGAAAAAGAGTGGGGGGAAGGGTTACAGGCTAGTGCAGGATCTAAGGGGGATAAACAAGATAGTTGAGAGCCAATTCCCCGTAGTGCCAAATCCAGCTGTCATCCTCATGCAAATTCCCCCTACTGCGAAGTTTTTCACTGTCATTGACCTCTGTTCTGCTTTCTTTCGGTCCCTCTGCACCCTGACAGCCAATACTTGTTTGCATTTACATACAGAGGAGTACAGTACACCTGGACTTGCTTACCCCAAGGCTTCTTTGACAGCCCAAGTATTTACTCCCAGGCTTTGCATGACTGTGTACAATCCTTTCAACCTGATCAGTATTAATACAGTATGTAGATGACTTACTGCTGTGTTCTGATTCACTCGAATCGTCCTTGAAAGACACGAGACAGCTTCTGTTTCACCTTTCTAATACGGGACACAAGGTTTCAAAGGATAAGTTACAGTTGTGCCAGACCAAGGTGAAATATTTGGGACATTGCTTGACACAAGGACTGAGACACCTCACCGCTGATAGAATACAGGCAATTTGCGACATGACTCTGCCACAAACCCAGCAGCAGATCCGACTTTCCTTGGAATGTGTGGGTACTGCCGAAACTGGATCCCAGGGTTCTCCATACTGGCTTTACCTTTGCAAGAGATGGTCTCTTCAAACAAACCAGATCGTATTTCGCACACAGATGAGTCCGAACTGGCATTTGAGAGACTCAAACAGTGCCTACCACAGGCACCTGCATTAGGTATGCCAGATTATGGGAAACCCTTTGAATTGTACGGTACAGAGAGTGCTGGGTGTGCGGCAGGTGTTCTAACCCAGAGACTTGGTGAGGCCAGCAGACCGGTAGCTTACTACAGTGCACAGTTGGACACCGTAGCACGGTCTCTTCCCACATGCTTGCGAAGTGTTGCAGTGATGGCTTTGCTAGTGAGTAAAAGCGAAGATGTAGTGTTAGGACACAACCTGACCATCCATACACCTCATGCAGTATCAGCCTTATTGAACTCTGCCCAAACCAGACATGTCTCATAAGCACGGTTTACAAGGTGTGAATTAGCACTAATGGCCCCTGTAAACATCACCATAAAGAGATGCAGCACACTAAATCCTGCAACGTATCTCCCAGGTGTGCCTGGATAGGCACAAAGGGTGGAGGATGAGAGTGATGGTGAAGGAGGATTTAGTACAGACACTGACACACATGATTGTATGGAATATCTGAACCAAACTTTCACTGCAAGACCCGACATTAGTGACAACCCACTGGAAGGCGTAGATTTTATTTTTTACACTGACGGTAGTTGCCACAGACAAACGGACTCGGGAGACTTGTGTACTGGATACGCAGTCGTAGTTGACAAAGGTATCATAGAAGCTGAACCCCTGGGCCCACCGCACTCAGTACAAGTTGCTGAGCTGGTCGCCCTAACCAGAGCGTGTGAATTGGCTAAGGGTAAGTCAGCCAATATATATACAGATTCTAGGTATGCCTTTGGAGTAGTGCATGATTTCGGGGCCCTATGGCGCCTCAGAAATTTCATGACGGCAGCTGGCACACCGGTAGCGCATGCATCCCATATAAAAAGACTTCTAACAGCGATACAGGAACCTGACAGAGTGGCTGTTATCAAGTGCAAAGCCCACACTTACAGTCAAGACCCAGTGTCACTTGGTAACAGCCGGGCAGACGAAGCTGCTAAATCAGCAGCCAGCACCCCCATGCAGACAGACATCACACAACTGATGGTATTCAATACCGTCAACACACAAAAATTAAGTGAAATGTAAAATTTGTGTTCTCCACAGGAAAAGGCAGTCTGGAGGTCAAAAGGATATGGCCAGGAGTCCTCAGGACTCTGGACAGATGGACAGGGTAAGCCAGTAGCCCCCAGAGCATACCTTCCAAGTTTAGCTGAGGCGGCACATGGTCTGACTCATCTGGGCAAGGAGGGTATGTGTAAGCTGGTGAGAGCCTACTGGTGTGCGCCAGGATTCTCTTCTCATGCGGGTAAGAGAGCAATGACATGTCTTACCTGCTTGAGGAAGAATATTGGAAAGTCAATACCAACAGAACCATCCCATATCCCGCCAACAGACGGCCCTTTTCAGGTAATACAAATTGATTTTATACAGTTGCCACCCTGCAGAAATTTAAAGTATGTATTGGTTTGTATTGACGTGTTTTCAAATTGGGTAGAAGCGTTCCCCGCTGCCACAAATACTGCTACGTTCACTGCAAAGAAGATCGTGCAGGAATTTGTGTGCAGATATGGTATCCCTAGGATAATTGAAAGTGATAGGGGTACCCATTTTACAGGTGAAGTCTTTCAGGTTATGTGCAAACTAATGGGAATTAATAGTAAGCTGCATACTCCGTACCGCCCACAGGCGAGTGCGAAAGTGGAAAGAGTAAACAGCACTATTAAGAACAAGTTGAGCAAAGCGATGGCTGAAACAGGATTGTTGTGGCCAGAAGCTTTGCCACTTGTATTGTACAGCATCAGAACCACTCCCAGGTCCCCCCTTAACCTATCACCCTTTGAGATTCTTTTTGGTCGACAAACCCATGTAATGATTGACCCCCAGGATGATTTGAAATGCAATAATGAAGTGAATGCAATAATGAAGTGACTGTGAAATATTTGGTTAAGATGAGCCAGCAGTTGAGGAATCAAAACAGCAATCTAAAGCTAAAGGCAGGTCACAGAGAGTATCATCTGGATTATACTCATCACCACCAGTGTCATTGCCATGTGGTGTCCCACAAGGTTCTATACTATCCCCCATGCTTTTTGCAGTATACATGCTCCCATTGGGCGAAATAATCAGGCGCCATGGCCTGGTCTACCACTGCTATGCAGATGATACACAACTGTACTTGTCCTTTGCTCCGGGCACTGATAACCCAATAGCAACCCTTAATGGCTGTCTAGCTGAACTACAGGAGTGGATGAGCGCCAGCTGGCTGCGACTGAACCCGGATAAAACAGAGGTCCTTATGATACGACCGCAACATCAAAGGACAAGACTGCAGCATAGCCAACCAACTGGACTTACACTCGGGGATTCAGAATTACAGACCAGTGATCGTGTGCGGAATCTTGGCGTTGTCCTGGATGGTGGCTTGACACTTAAACATCAGATATCAGCCACAATCAAATCCTCATTCTTTCACCTGAGGAACATAGCCAGAATCAAGCACTTAATTCCCTCAGATGATATGCCAAAAGTCATACATGCATTTGTATCATCTCGTTTAGACTACTGTAATGCCCTCTACCTTGGTCTCCCAGCAAAAGAATTGCAGCGCTTACAGCTGGTGCAAAACACAGCTGCCAGGCTATTAACCAACCAGCCCCGTTCTAGCCACATAACACCCATCCTCTACTCCCTTCACTGGCTGCCTGTACGATGGCGAATCATCTTCAAGATTGGCTTACTGAGTTTCAAAGCATTACATGACCAAGGCCCAAGGTACCTCAAACAGCTTCTGACCCCATACTGCCCCACTCGATTACTGCGATCTGTAGATGAAGGACTTTTAGCAGTACCTAGAATCTACCGTAATTCATCTGGGGGTCGAGCTTTTAGTCATGCGGCTCCGACTCTATGGAACTCACTTCCCCGCACAGTGCGAGAGGCCCCAACTATAGAATCCTTCAAAAGTAGACTCAAGACTTTTCTGTTTACTCAAGCATTCCCATAATTGTCCCTTTTAGTATCTTCATGCTTCTGTATTTTATGAAAATGTACTTCATTATTTTCTGTACTATATTATGCTATGTATCTGTTAAGCGCCTTGAGTCCTATGGGAGAAAGAGCGCTATATAAATAAAATTATTATTATTATTATTATTATAAAGCTGGTGATTCCTGACCTACCAAAGAGTAATTGTCATGACATTGAACCTGGGGATTATGTAATGATTCGAAATTTTCTACGCTCAGGTTGCCTTATTGACCGATGGGAAGGACCGTACCAAGTCTTACTGACCAGCACGACAGCATTGAAGGTTGCCGAGAGAGAGACTTGGGTCCACTCGTCCCACTGTAAGAAGGTCGCTGACCCAGAGAAAGCCCGTGGCAAAGAGCAGAGTGTAGAGGAAATCGTATCACTGGAGTGCCTATTCCGGGAAGGTTGAGAGGCAGGACTGTTGTCACGGCACCTGAGCACAGAGAACTACAAGACCAGAGGCGGTTGTCGCACAAAATTTCTTTTTCATTTTTATTATTTTCTCCATCTCCCATTACCCTCCTTTCCCCCCTTCCTTGCTCCTTTTTCTCTCCCCTTAGCAAGATGGACTTACACCAAGAGACTGCATTCTGGGTTTTCCTGTTGACCCTGTTGTTGACCAGAGCAGTCTGTTTCGGTGAGAGTACCAGAGAGGTCGAGAAAGGATCTGGAATGGGTTCTGATGGCAAGGACGGATTTGTAGAATTCCAAGAGCAACACATTCACCGAGCAAAGGCGAGTATCAGAAAACGATCTGGTAGTCAAGAAACTAGGAGACACTCTGAAGGGTTATTGGCTGAGGAAAATTGTATTTGTAGAAACTGTGAAAACATAGTTGAGGACGGGTGCATCCAGAGATGTCAGTCCAGCCTTAATATCAACATGGACCGTCATCCATTGAGTGACTATCACTCATTAGTGGGTAAGGTTTTAAACCAAACAAAATGCTGGGTGTGCTCACAAGTACCTCAAGGTCAGAGCAAGTCAGGACTAGTACCGTATCCTTTAACAATAGATGAGGTACTTGAATTAAGGTGTGGGAGACCGGTGGACAAGAAATTAAATATTTCTAGGCCCCCTAGTTTGAAGCTCCACCAATATCATGTGGATAGATCTTTAGTATGTTTCAACATTTCCAATCCCCGAAAGCCGGGAAATTGGGAAGTGGCATGGAATAACCAAACCATGGCATTTTCACACAGAGCCGACAGAATGCCCGTAGACTCAGAACTTATACGCCAAATAGCCGACGGTGGGAGGTATTTTCGGTACAGGTATACTCTAGGAAGTAGGACCATGCGGGTTGGAGAAGTATCTCCAGGGTACTGTGCGCATATCATACAGCCTGATACGTGTACTGAACAGATGAGAGAGTTAGGGATAGGATTTTTCACTTGGAAGGTTTGCAATATGGTAATGTCATATTCTGTCCCATATGTTCTCCCCGATGATGCATATTTCATATGCGGGAGGAAGGCGTATAAGTGGCTTGCCCCAAACTCAGAGGGATTGTGTTACATTGGAAGAGTGTTGCCGGAAGTTATGACCATAACCCATAATAAGATGAAAGACATTCACTGCAATGCTCAAGCTCCTTACACTCACACTCACTATGAACACATCGTTAAGAGACACCTTATAGATAGGACAGAGCACGCAGCCTCTGATTTGATCCACGAATCCACCGGGATTCAATTCCTACTCGCGTTAGATATCACCCGTACCGCCAGAGGAATTATAAATTTTAGGTATATTCATGCGCTAGCGAACCTGATAGATAATATCACCGAGATGTATGATGACACCTTCAGGTATACAGGGAGGGAATTACAAGCTTACAAAACGGAACTGATCCAGCACAGGATGGTTCTCAATTATATCACAGCGGTGACAGGAGGGTACTGTGTCACCTTAGCAACTCAGTATGGTGTAAAGTGATGCACGTACATTACAAACAGCACTGATGACCCAACCGAGGTCATCGATCAAAAGATGAACGATATATTGCAATTGAAATGGGAGTTCCGAAGGAGACACAACCTTACCCTTACTGCTGTGAGTAATGAACTGACCGGCTGGGTCTCATGGTTGAACCCACGCAATTGGTTCTCAGGTTTAGGAGAATGGGCTCAAAATGTTATCGTGAGTGTAGGAAAGTTTCTCCTTTGTATCCTGGGAGTCATCGTAATGATTGGTTTGATATTTAGATGTGTTCGATTTTTAACGCGGCGCAAGCGCAATACCAAAGTGATGAGTTTGAGGAGCGGGGGCATTGTTACAACAACTGATTTAATTTATGACCCATCAATAGAGACAATGTTGTGATAAGACGTGATTCCACGGTCCGTTTCTTTCACCCGTTTCTCCTTTGTTTTCCCTCAAGCAAAAATACATCCATTCGGAAGAAACTCTGATGAACTATACATCCATTCGGAAAGGACTCTTTGATGGACACTCTAAAGACTTTTATGGACATTCTAAAGACTTTTTATGGACACTCAAAAGACTTTGATTAACACTCACGGCAAAGATACACCCATCCGGAAAAGACTTCAACCAACGCCCAAGGACGATTGCACAAATGTTATGTGATTGTATTTGTGATTTGTGTCTTATCTTCATCTCTACAACCTTCAGGTAGTGACACACATAGTCGACAGGTGATATAGATACATATATTAGCATTCACATGTGTTTCCCCCTCCATGTATCATCAACTAAATGTGCACCCCATTTTGTTGGAACAAGAAGCTGAAAAGAGCTCCCTAGTGTTGGCCCACTTACAGACCCTTAATACGGGATGAGAAGGATTTAATGTATACTTCGCAATACCTCGAAGCTTATCTAGAACATGTACGGCATGATGATACATGCTCCTCAGACATGGATTTCATACATACATGCTTTTACTATCCCACTAGGCCATACATTTCCCGCCTACTCCTCTCCTCCTACCATCCAATTATTTTATAGATATTGTATTGTATATTTTTCTGTTTAATGTTTAGATAGTGGCAGTTATTGTTGACTGCCAAAGGGTGGACTGTCAAAGTCGAAAAATATTGTAATGCATATGCCTTGTACTAACCCCATGCACATGCCCGCCGTGCGTGCGCATATCCGCAATTTGCATAACTGAGCTTTCCACGGTCATGCGCCTTAGCGCGTGGTATGCGCATTTACGGTAGGGTTTGTGAGCGCATAACGGGTTATTAGAACATTACATATTTAACCCATATAGCGTACATTCTAGATATAGTTCCCCTAGACCATGTCAGCGAGTATTAATAGTTTAAACAGTTCCTGGACAGAGAGATTCGCCTTTGCATGATAGGAAGGGTCAGATAAAGGTTGGAAGGTGATGTCTAGTATCCAGCTGTAGGGTATTTTGAGGGTAACATTCCGGTGTTGGTTATAGAAAGATCGCTTGTTCCTGCGTATAGTTATTTACAAAAGTAGAATATGAACATGAACTGTATTTACTGTATTTTATGTATGCGGCGGGAATCCAGAGGATACCACCCACAAGAGAAGTTGGGGAAAGACATCGCCCACCTTTTTAAATCCACCTATGACCTTTTCTGTAATGTAGAGACACATCCCTGTGTCCAATGGACAATGAGATTACAGTGACCATTGTATTGTGTATGCATGTTGTGTATAAAAAGACCATTGTTGCCTGGCCGGTGAGAAGACTCTAAACGCTATCTGTATGACCAGCGGAGGACTGAGCCGTGTTGCGCTTGCGAACATTCTCACGTATGTATATTCTCTGCAGCCATTATTCTGTTTAGATTTCCTTGTTAGCCTGTAGTGTATGATTTGTATTGTTTTTTTACCTTTTGGAATTAATCCACGGAGGCCTTAGAACCCTGTGGTTGCAACTACAAATCAGTGTTGTGTTTTCACTTTCCTGCATGGGCTTTAAAGTAGATTTATCTGTATAAGGTGTATAAGCATTGATAAGGTGTACGCACTGCGGGTACTTTGAATCGCTAGCGCTACTTAAGGTTTAAAGGTATTACATCATTACAGTACTTTGCTGTTAAGGGTTTAAAGTATAAGCATATCATTACATTGTATCATTAACAAGGTTTAAAAGTTATCCATCGTGTGTGCGCTCGATGTGTGTACTCCGTACACTCAGCGCAGCGTGTGTACGCCAAGTGCGTACCACGTGCAGGACTCTGTATGCAAAGAGCGTACAAAGTGCGTAGCATGTGCTTTTAGTTTAGCGGCCATAACGGCTCCACGGTAAAAGTGTATTTAGAGGTATAGCATTTAGAGGTATAGCATGTACCTTTAAAAGCCATGGAGTATTTGGCAGATACACAGTAAACCAAGTGGGCATATTTGCAGTTATATTATGTGTGACACAGTTGCTAAGTTTTAATTTTGAGACTCTGTGATAGTGTAGGACCTGCATGAAGATGGGGTACCTTGGCGAGCAGTTTGCAGGCTTCCGTGCATTGGCCAATTCACTAACTAAACCCCCATCATTTATTTATTGATGTTGTGAAAATAAGTGAGCTTGCTTTGGTGAGTGCTGAACTTTCTGTTTGTATATTTTTAAGTAGGTGGCCATGGGCTACATGCACCCCACCCTATGAGTGGTGAGTGCAGACTCTGCACCCCGCATCTGGGGTGGGGAGTGCTGTGGTTTTACTTCTGTTGGTATATTGTAGGGTAAATCTTTGGTTAACTCATATTAACTGTGGCCACAAGCTTTGTTCATGCACCCCTATGCAAGCCCAATTATCTTAAACCTGAGTCAGCTGTTCTTTAGTAATTTATCAGCCAGTATCAGGTGACTAGTGTACCTTTAAAAGCCATGGAGTATTTGGCAGATACACAGTAAACCAAGTGGGCAAATTTGCAGTTATATTATGTGTGACACAGTTGCTAAGTTTTAATTTTGAGACTCTGATAGTGTAGGACCTGCATGAAGATGGGGTACCTTGGCGAGCGGTTTGCAGGCTTCCGTGCATTGGCCAATTCACTAACTAAACACCCATCATTTATTTATTGATATTATGAAAATAAGTGAGCTTGATTTGGTGAGTGCTGAACCTTCTGTTTGTATATATATATATATATATACACTGTAAAATCATCTCGAGTATATATTATATACACCAACAATATATCTTATATCCTCCCAAGTATATTATAAACACCATTTATATATCACATTCTCCCAAATATATAATATACACCAACTATATATTATATCCACCATCTTTATATATAACATCCTCCCCAGTATATTCTAAAAACAATTTCTATATTACATCCTCCCAAGTATATTATATTCACCACCTATATACGGTATATAACATCTTCCCCCATATATTATATACACCATCTATATATATATTCATACTCCCCAATATACTATAGTATATCATACATCTGTATATTATATCCCCCAGTATCATATATACATACATGCAGAATGGGATGGACATCAATATACCTCCATTTTGTCTGCCGCGGTGCATGTTGCCGTTACGTTCAATACAACATAACATTTTTCTGTATTTGGGGCTGCCAGCCCCAGGAGGGTACCCAAGTCATACACCATAAACTGGACGTACAGAGGTGACAGAACTCCTCAATCCATCATGTCCTATGCTTCTGTTTGTTGTCCTGCAAATGTCAACAGTCCAGATGGCAGAGTTACTCTGGGATGGTCCCCTGTCACTGGTCAGAGGTGTAACTAGGGATGATGGTGCCCTGTTACTGGGCAGAGGTGTAACTAGGGATGGCGGTGCCCTGTCATTGGGCAGAGGTGTAACTAGGGATGATGGTGCCCTGTCACTGAGCAGAGGTGTAAGTAGGGATAATGGCGTCCTGTCACTGGTCAGAGCTGCAACTACGGATGATGGTGCCCTGTCACTGAGCAGAGTTGTAACTAGGGCTGATGGTTCCCTGTCACTGGGCAGAGGTGTAACTAGGGATGATGGTTCCCTGTCATTGGGCAGAGGTGTAACTAGGGATGATGGTTCCCGGTCACTGGGCAGAGGTGTAACTAGAGATGATGGTTCTCTGTCATTGGGCAGAGCTGTAACTAGGGATGATGGTTCCCTGTCACTGGGCAGAGGTGTAACTAGGGATGGCGGTACCCTGTCATTGGGCAGAGGTGTAACTAGGGATGATGGCGCCCTGTCACTGGGCAGTGGTGTAACTAGGGATGATGGTTCCCTGTCACTGGGCAGTGATATAAGTAGGGATGATGGAGCCATGTCACTGGGCAGGGGTGTAACTAGAGATTGTGCCCAGTCACTGGCCATGTTTAGAGGTGTGACCAGTCTGCAGAGGGGGTGTGGCCTGCCACCTTATTGGATTGACCAACGATTAGAGCGTGCAATGCCTGGGCCCTTTCATAAATATATACAGTAAATTCAGCTGCTGCATGCATGATAATGTACCAGATTACTTATCAGTAATACACTGTATAAAATGCACCATAGTCCAGTTTAAGATAACATATGTATAATGTATAATTCAAGTGCACAGTCTGGAACCTGATCCTTAGAGCAGGTGGAGGGGCCCCCAGGCAGTGGGGCCCACCGGTGGTTTCCCCTGTACCCCTGTGATCCAGTCCAAGCCTGGGCAGAGGTGTAACTAGGGATGACGGTGCCCTGTAACTGAGCAGAGGCATAACTAGGGATGATGGTGTCCTGTCACTGGGCAGAGGTGTAACTAGGGATGATTGTGCCCTGTCACTGGGCAGAGGTCAGTGCCGTAACTAGGTGTGTGCGAAGGGGGCATTGCACACAGCGCAGTTAGGCTGTGGGCGCACCATCCGCACACACCTATTGCTCCTCATCAGCTGCGCCGCTGTAGTGTAGTGTAATATTAGTAGCGCTGTGCCCGGCACCTTCCCTGCCGGAGGCAGCGCTGCTAATATACATTACACTACAGCGGGCAGCGGCGCAGCGCTGCTATGCCTGTGTAGACTCTCTCCCCACGATCAGTCCCCCTCTGACAGTCCGCCCCCCTCCTCCTGCTCTTCTCAGCACTGCATACATCCACTTCCGGGAACGTCTATGAGATGACTCCTCTCATAGACGGCTGCTGCTGCCTTCGATTCTCACACGTGTGAAGTCTTTCTTCTCCATCCCCTCATCCCTCGTGCAGACTCAATGCTTACCAGGCATGACATGTAGGTGCTGCACATACATTAATCTAATGTGTTTGTGCATATATATCTAGATATATATCTATATTTATATATATGTATATATATATATATATATATTAGTGATGAGCGGGTTCGGTTTCTCTGAAACCGAACCCCCCCGAACTTTACCCTTTTTACACGGGTCCGAGCCATACTCGGATTCTCCCGTATGGCTCGGTTAACCCGAGCGCGCCCGAACGTCATCATCCCGCTGTCGGATTCTCGCAAGATTCGGATTCTATATAAGCAGCCGCGCATCGCCGCCATTTTCACTCGTGCATTGGAAATGTTAGGGAGAGGACGTGGCTGGCGTCCTCTCCGTTATTGTTGAACTTGATTGTGCTGTGCACTATTGCTTAATTGTGGGGAGGGCTGGGGAGCAGCTGTATAATATAGGAGGAGTACAGTGCAGAGTTTTGCTGATCAGTGACCACCAGTTATCCGTTCTCTGCCTGAAAAAAACGCTCCATATCTGTGCTGTGTGCTGCATATATCTGTGCTCACACTGCTTAATTGTGGGGACTGGGGAGCAGCTGTATTATATAGCAGGAGTACAGTGCAGAGTTTCGCTGACAGTGACCACCAGTATACGTTGTCTGCCTGAAAAACACTCCATATCTGTGCTCAGTGTGCTGCTTTATTGTGGGGACTGGGGACCACCAGTATAATATTATATAGGAGGAGTACAGTGCAGAGTTTTGCTGACCAGTGACCACCAGTATATAATATATAGCATTACGGTACAGTAGGCCACTGCTGTACCTACCTCTGTGTCGTCATTAAGTATACTATCCATCTACATTCTATACCTGTGGTGCATTTTAGTTTTGCAGTTTGCTGACACAGTGACCACCAGTATACTATATATAATAGCAGTATGGTACGAAAGGCCACTGCTGTACCTACCTCTGTGTCGTCATTAAGTATAGTATCCATCTACATTCTATACCTGTGGTGCATTTTAGTTTTGCAGTTTGCTGACACAGTGACCACCAGTATACTATATATAGCAGTACGGAAGGCCACTGCTGTACCTACCTCTGTGTCGTCATTAAGTATACTATCCATCTACATTCTATACCTGTGGTGCATTTTAGTTTTGCAGTTTGCTGACACAGTGACCACCAGTATACTATATATAATAGCAGTACGGTACGGAAGGCCACTGCTGTACCTACCTCTGTGTCGTCATTAAGTATACTATCCATCTACATTGTATACCTGTGGTGAATTTTAGTTTTGCAGTTTGCTGACACAGTGACCACCAGTATACTATATATAGCAGTACGGAAGGCCACTGCTGTACCTACCTCTGTGTCGTCATTAAGTATACTATCCATCTATATTCTATACCTGTGGTGCATTTTAGTTTTGTAGTTTGCTAACACACTGACCACCAGTATACTATATATAGCAGTACGGATGGCCACTGCTGTACCTACCTCTGTGTTGTCTTTAAGTATACTATCCATCTACATTCTATACCTGTGGTGCATTTTAGTTTTGCAGTTTGCTGACACAGTGACCACCAGTATACTATATATAATAGCAGTACGGTACGGAAGGCCACTGCTGTACCTACCTCTGTGTCGTCATTAAGTATACTATCCATCTACATTCTATACCTGTGGTGCATTTTAGTTTTGCAGTTTGCTGATACAGTGACCACCAGTATACTATATATAATTGCAGTACGGTACGGAAGGCCACTGCTGTACCTACCTCTGTGTCGTCATTAAGTATACTATCCATCTACATTCTATACCTGTGGTGCATTTTAGTTTTGCAGTTTGCTGACACAGTGACCACCAGTATACTATATATAGCAGTACGGAAGGCCACTGCTGTAACTACCTCTGTGTCGTCATTAAGTATACTATCCATCTACATTCTATACCTGTGGTGCATTTTAGTTTTGCAGTTTGCTGACACAGTGACCACCAGTATACAATATATAATAGCAGTACGGTACGGAAGGCCACTGCTGTACCTACCTCTGTGTCGTCATTAAGTATACTATCCATCTTCATTCTATACCTGTGGTGCATTTTAGTTTTGCAGTTTGCTGACACAGTGACCACCAGTATACTATATATAATAGCAGTATGGTACGAAAGGCCACTGCTGTACCTACCTCTGTGTCGTTATTAAGTATAGTATCCATCTACATTCTATACCTGTGGTGCATTTTAGTTTTGCAGTTTGCTGACACAGTGACCACCAGTATACTATATATAGCAGTACGGAAGGCCACTGCTGTACCTACCTCTGTGTCGTCATTAAGTATACTATCCATCTACATTCTATACCTGTGGTGCATTTTAGTTTTGCAGTTTGCTGACACAGTGACCACCAGTATACTATATATAGCAGTACGGAAGGCCACTGCTGTACCTACCTCTGTGTCGTCATTAAGTATACTATCCATCTACATTCTATACCTGTGGTGCATTTTAGTTTTGCAGTTTGCTGACACAGTGACCACCAGTATATATAGCAGTACGGTACAGAAGGCCACTGCTCTACCTACCTCTGTGTCGTCAAGTATACTATCCATCCATACCTGTGGTGCATTTTAGTTGTGCGCAGTATATATAGTAGTAGGCCATTGCTATTGATACTGGCATATAATTCCACACATTAAAAAATGGAGAACAAAAATGTGGAGGTTAAAATAGGGAAAGATCAAGATCCACTTCCACCTAGTGCTGAAGCTGCTGCCACTAGTCATGGCCGAGATGATGAAATGCCATCAACGTCGTCTGCCAAGGCCGATGCCCAATGTCATAGTAGAGAGCATGTAAAATCCAAAAATCAAAAGTTCAGTAAAATGACCCAAAAATCAAAATTAAAAGCATCTGAGGAGAAGCGTAAACTTGCCAATATGCCATTTACGACACGGAGTGGCAAGGAACGGCTGAGGCCCTGGCCTATGTTCATCCTCTCGCTAGAAAAATGAAAAGACTTAAGCTGGCAAAAGCACAGCAAAGAACTGTGCATTCTTCTAAATCACAAATGCCCAAGGAGAGTCCAATTGTGTCGGTTGCGATGCCTGACCTTCCCAACACTGGACGGAAAGAGCTTGCGCCTTCCACCGTTTGCACGCCCCCTGCAAGTGCTGGAAGGAGCACCCGCAGTCCAGTTCCTGATAGTCAAATTGAAGATGTCACTGTTGAAGTACACCAGGATGAGAAGATGGGTGTTGCTGGTGTTGGGGAGGAAATTGACAAGGAGGATTCTGATGGTGAGGTGGTTTGTTTAAGTCAGGCACCCGGGGAGACACCTGTTGTCCGTGGGACGAATATGGCCATTGACATGCCTGGTCAAAATACAAAAAAAATCTGCTCTTCGGTGTGGAATTATTTCAACACAAATGCGGACAACAGGTGTCAAGCCGTGTGTTGCCTTTGTCAAGGTGTAATAAGTAGGGGTAAGGACGTTAACCACCTCCTCCCTTATACGTCACCTGCAGCGCATTCATCATAAGTCAGTGACAAGTTCAAAAACTTTGGGTGACAGCGGAAGCAGTTCAATGACCACTAAATCCCTTCCTCTTGTAACCAAGCTCCTGCAAACCACACCACCAACTCCCTCAGTGTCAATTTCCTCCTTACCCAGGAAAGCCAATAGTCCTGCAGGCCATGTCACTGGCAAGTCTGACGAGTCCTCTCCTGCCTGGGATTCCTCCGATGCATCCTTGAGTGTAACGCCTACTGCTGCTGGCGCTGCTGTTGTAGCAGCTGGGAGTCGATCGTCATCCCAGAGGGGAAGTTGGAAGACCACTTGTACTACTTCCAGTAAGCAATTGACTGTCCAACAGTCCTTTGCGAGGAAGATGAAATATCACAGCAGTCATCCTGCTGCAAAGCAGATAACTCAGGCCTTGGCAGCCTGGGCGGTGAGAAACGTGGTTCCGGTATCCACCGTTAATTCAGAGGCAACTAGAGACTTGATTGAGGTACTGTGTCCCCGGTACCAAATACCATCTAGGTTCCATTTCTCTAGGCAGGCGATACCAAAAATGTACACAGACCTCAGAAAAAGAGTCACCAGTGTCCTAAAAAATGCAGTTGTACCCAATGTCCACTTAACCACGGACATGTGGACAAGTGGAGCAGGGCAGACTCAGGACTATATGACTGTGACAGCCCACTGGGTAGATGTATTGCCTCCCGCAGCAAGAACAGCAGCGGCGGCACCAGTAGCAGCATCTCACAAACGCCAACTCGTTCCTAGGCAGGCTACGCTTTGTATCACCGCTTTCCATAAGAGGCACACAGCTGACAACCTCTTACGGGAACTGAGGAAGATCATCGCAGAATGGCTTACCCCAATTGGACTCTCCTGGGGATTTGTGACATCGGACAACGCCAGCAATATTGTGCGTGCATTACATCTGTGCAAATTCCAGCACGTCCCATGTTTTGCACATACATTGAATTTGGTGGTGCAGAATTATTTAAAAAACGACAGGGGCGTGCAAGAGATGCTGTCGGTGGCCCGAAGAATTGCGGGCCACTTTCGGCATTCAGCCACAGCGTACAGAAGACTGGATCACCACCAAACATTCCGGAACCTGCCTTGCCATCATCTGAAGCAAGAGGTGGTAACGAGGTGCAATTCAACCCTCTATATGCTTCAGAGGCTGTAGGAGCAGCAAAAGGCCATTCAAGCCTATACATCTGGCCACGATATAGGCAAAGGAGGGGGAATGCACCTGACTCAAGCGCAGTGGAGAATGATTTCAACGTTGTGCAAGGTTCTGCAACCCTTTGAACTTGCCACACGTGAAGTCAGTTCAGACACTGCCAGCCTGAGTCAGGTCATTCCCCTCATCAGGCTTTTGCAGAAGAAGCTGGAGACATTGAAGGAGGAGCTAAAACAGAGCGATTCCGCTAGGCATGTGGGACTTGTGGATGGAGCCCTTAATTCGCTTAACCAAGATTCACGGGTGGTCAATCTGTTGAAATCAGAGCACTACATTTTGGCCACCGTGCTCGATCCTAGATTTAAAACCTACGTTGTATCTCTTTCCGGCAGACACAAGTCTGCAGAGGTTCAAAGACCTGCTGGTGAGAAAATTGTCAAGTCAAGCGGAACGTGACCCGTCAACATCTCCTCCTTCACATTCTCCCGCAACTGGGGGTGCGAGGAAAAGGCTAAGAATTCCGAGCCCACCTGCTGGCGGTGATGCAGAGCAGTCTGGAGCGAGTGCTGACATCTGGTCCGGACTGAAGGACCTGCCAACGATTACTGACATGTCGTCTACTGTCACTGCATATGATTCTCTCACCATTGAAAGAATGGTGGAGGATTATATTAGTGACCGCATCCAAGTAGGCACGTCAGACAGTCCGTACGTATACTGGCAGGAAAAAGAGGCAATTTGGAGGCCCTTGCACAAACTGGCGTTATTACCCAAAATACCTGCACCAATCCTGCGTTATGCTTTCTGTGGGCTTAAGGTTTTTCTTTTATGTCTGTGTTGCTTATCTATTGTTGTATTACTCAAATCCTCTGTATCATGTGTATTGTTTTTGATGTCTGTAAAGCGCCTTGAGTCCTGCTGGAGAAAGAGCACTATATAAATAAAATTATTATTATTATTATATTTATTCTACCTAAGTTGCCCTCCCTCCAGTGTGTACTCCGAAAGAGTGTTTAGTGCAGCCGCTCACCTTGTCAGCAATCGGCGTACGAGGTTACTTCCAGAAAATGTGGAGAAGATGATGTTCATGAAAATGAATTATAATCAATTCCTCCTTGGAGACATTCACCAGCACCAATTGCCTCCACAAAGTACACAGGGACCTGAGATGGTGGATTCCAGTGGGGACGAATTAATAATCTGTGAGGAGGGAGATGTACACAGTGAAAGGGGTGAGGAATCGGAGGATGATGATGAGGTGGACATCTTGCCTCTGTAGAGCCAGTTTGTGCAAGGAGAGATTGATTGCTTCTTTTTTTGGTGGGGGCCCAAACCAACCAGTAATTTCAGTCACAGTCGTGTGGCAGACCCTGTCGCTGAAATGATGGGTTCGTGAAAGTGTGCATGTCCTGTTTATATTAGAGATGAGCGCCTGAAATTTTTCGGGTTTTGTGTTTTGGTTTTGGGTTCGGTTCCGCGGCCGTGTTTTGGGTTCGAACGCGTTTTGGCAAAACCTCACCGAATTTTTTTTGTCGGATTCGGGTGTGTTTTGGATTCGGGTGTTTTTTTCCAAAAACACTAAAAAACAGCTTAAATCATAGAATTTGGGGGTCATTTTGATCCCAAAGTATTATTAACCTCAAAAACCATAATTTACACTCATTTTCAGTCTATTCTGAATACCTCACACCTCACAATATTATTTTTAGTCCTAAAATTTGCACCGAGGTCGCTGTGTGAGTAAGATAAGCGACCCTAGTGGCCGACACAAATACCGGGCCCATCTAGGAGTGGCACTGCAGTGTCACGCAGGATGTCCCTTCCAAAAAACCCTCCCCAAACAGCACATGACGCAAAGAAAAAAAGAGGCGCAATGAGGTAGCTGTGTGAGTAAGATTAGCGACCCTAGTGGCCGACACAAACACCGGGCCCATCTAGGAGTGGCACTGCAGTGTCACGCAGGATGGCCCTTCCAAAAAACCCTCCCCAAACAGCACATGACGCAAAGAAAAAAAGAGGCGCAATGAGGTAGCTGTGTGAGTAAGATTAGCGACCCTAGTGGCCGACACAAACACCGGGCCCATCTAGGAGTGGCACTGCAGTGTCACGCAGGATGGCCCTTCCAAAAAACCCTCCCCAAACAGCACATGACGCAAAGAAAAAAAGAGGCGCAATGAGGTAGCTGACTGTGTGAGTAAGATTAGCGACCCTAGTGGCCGACACAAACACCGGGCCCATCTAGGAGTGGCACTGCAGTGTCACGCAGGATGTCCCTTCCAAAAAACCCTCCCCAAACAGCACATGACGCAAAGAAAAAAAGAGGCGCAATGAGGTAGCTGACTGTGTGAGTAAGATTAGCGACCCTAGTGGCCGACACAAACACCGGGCCCATCTAGGAGTGGCACTGCAGTGTCACGCAAGATGTCCCTTCCAAAAAACCCTCCCCAAACAGCACATGACGCAAAGAAACAAAGAGGCGCAATGAGGTAGCTGACTGTGTGAGTAAGATTAGCGACCCTAGTGGCCGACACAAACACCGGGCCCATCTAGGAGTGGCACTGCAGTGTCACGCAGGATGTCCCTTCCAAAAAACCCTCCCCAAACAGCACATGACGCAAAGAAAAAGAAAAGAAAAAAGAGGTGCAAGATGGAATTGTCCTTGGGCCCTCCCACCCACCCTTATGTTGTATAAACAGGACATGCACACTTTAACTAGTATGTATGTATAAAGAAAGAAAAAAAAACCACGGTTAGGTGGTATATACAATTATGGACGGGCTGCCGAGTGCCGACACAGAGGTAGCCACAGCCGTGAACTACCGCACTGTACTGTGTCTGCTGCTAATATATAGACTGGTTGATAAAGAGATAGTATACTCGTAACTAGTATGTATGTATAAAGAAAGAAAAAAAAACCACGGTTAGGTGGTATATACAATTATGGACGGGCTGCCGAGTGCCGACACAGAGGTAGCCACAGCCGTGAACTACCGCACTGTACTGTGTCTGCTGCTAATATATAGACTGGTTGATAAAGAGATAGTATACTCGTAACTAGTATGTATGTATAAAGAAAGAAAAAAAAACCACGGTTAGGTGGTATATACAATTATGGACGGGCTGCCGAGTGCCGACACAGAGGTAGCCACAGCCGTGAACTACCGCACTGTACTGTGTCTGCTGCTAATATATAGACTGGTTGATAAAGAGATAGTATACTCGTAACTAGTATGTATGTATAAAGAAAGAAAAAAAAACCACGGTTAGGTCACTGGTATATACAATTATGGACGGGCTGCCGAGTGCCGACACAGAGGTAGCCACAGCCGTGAACTACCGCACTGTACTGTGTCTGCTGCTAATATAGACTGGTTGATAAAGAGATAGTATACTACTAATATTATATACTGGTGGTCAGGTCACTGGTCACTAGTCACACTGGCAGTGGCACTCCTGCAGCAAAAGTGTGCACTGTTTAATTTTAATATAATATTATGCACTCCTGGCTCCTGCTATAACCTATAACTGGCACTGCAGTAGTGCTCCCCAGTCTCCCCCACAATTATAAGCTGTGTGAGCTGAGCAGTCAGACAGATATATAATATATATAGATGATGCAGCACACTGGCCTGAGCCTGAGCAGTGCACACAGATATGGTATGTGACTGAGTCACTGTGTGCTGTGTATCGCTTTTTTCAGGCAGAGAACGGATTATAAATAAAAGTGGTGGTCACTGGTCACTATCAGCAAAACTCTGCACTGTACACTACTGAGTACTCCTAATGCTCCCCAAAATTAGTAAATCAAGTGTCTCTCTAATCTATTCTAATTCTAAACGGAGAGGACGCCAGCCACGTCCTCTCCCTATCAATCTCAATGCACGTGTGAAAATGGCGGCGACGCGCGGCTCCTTATATAGAATCCGAGTCTCGCGATAGAATCCGAGCCTCGCGAGAATCCGACAGCGTCATGATGACGTTCGGGCGCGCTCGGGTTAACCGAGCAAGGCGGGAAGATCCGAGTCGCTCGGACCCGTGAAAAAAAACATGAAGTTCTGGCGGGTTCGGATTCAGAGAAACCGAACCCGCTCATCTCTAGTTTATATACAACATAAGGGTGGGAGGGCCCAAGGACAATTCCATCTTGCACCTCTTTTTTCTTTAATTTTTCTTTGCATCATGTGCTGTTTGGGGACAATTTTTTTGAAGTGCCATCCTGCCTGACACTGCAGTGCCACTCCTAGATGGGCCAGGTGTTTGTGTCGGCCACTTGTGTCGCTTAGCTTAGTCACACAGCGACCTTGGTGCGCCTCTTTTTTTCTTTGCATCATGTGCTGTTTGGGGACAATTTTTTTGAAGTGCCATCTTGCCTGACACTGCAGTGCCACTCCTAGATGGGCCAGGTGTTTGTGTCGGCCACTTGTGTCGCTTAGCTTAGTCACACAGCGACCTTGGTGCACCTCATTTTTTCTTTGCATCATGTGCTGTTTGGGGACTATTTTTTTGAAGTGCCATCCTGCCTGACACTGCAGTGCCACTCCTAGATGGGCCAGGTGTTTGTGTCGGCCACTTGTGTCGCTTAGCTTAGCCATCCAGCGACCTCGGTGCAAATTTTAGGACTAAAAATAATATTGTGAGGTGTGAGGTGTTCAGAATAGACTGGAAATGAGTGGAAATTATGGTTATTGAGGTTAATAAAACTATGGGATCAAAATGACCCCCAAATTCTATGATTTAAGCTGTTTTTTAGGGTTTTTTGTAAAAAAACACCCGAATCCAAAACACACCCGAATCCGACAAAAAAATTTCAGTGAGGTTTTGCCAAAACGCGTCCGAATCCAAAACACGGCCGCGGAACCGAATCCAAAACCAAAACACAAAACCCGAAAAATGTCCGATGCACATCTCTAATATATATATATATATATCCAATTCAGTCGGCACTCAGTCAACTCACAGTCCAGCTTCCCCCGGTGCCTGAATCCTTGATCATACAAATGTCCAAAGGCGGAAATAAACGGCACTCACAGGGTGAATCATGTCAGAAAACTGGTATAGTAATGTGACGTTTCGGAGCACCAGCCCCTTCTTCCAGACAACACCAGAATAAGACAAATAAGTGTAACTTACCACATTAAATACCTCCGCTGCCCGTCCACGCCATCCTCATAGGGCACCACAGTATTAAGCCTGAAGATCCATTGTGATTCAGCCAGAAGTAATGCCTTACCACGGTTACCCCCCCGAAGGGATTCTGGTATATGATCTATGATAAAATATTTAAGATCAGATAAACGGTGACCTTTACTTTATCTCTAGCGGGGAGGTCCATAGACCAGCCAGTGGTGCGCCACTTTAAAAGTAAAGGTCACCGTTTATCTGATCTTAAATATTTTATCATAGATCATATACCAGAATCCCTTCGGGGGGTGACCGTGGTAAGGCATTATTTCTGGCTGAATCACGATGGATCTTCAGGCTCAATACTATGGTGCCCTATGGGCTTAACGAGAAAATCAGCTGGAATAGTATCATGTAATGTTTAAATATAAATTTCTTTGATTGTGCACCAGATACTGCTGCTACTTTTATGTAGTTATCCTTTTTGTATCTCCAGTTATGTATTATGTATATATATTTATTTTGATTTATGTATATGTTTTTTTATTGTTGTGGGTGTGCTGCTAGGTCACCCATTTCTCTCCCTATCCCTGTAGACCGTCCTGTGGCCGGGTTTCCATGGTGATCTCCGGGTTGTGGAGCGCAAGCAGCGCCGTTACCATGACGACGCCTGGAAGCCCGCACCCTGAAGTGTGTCATTGGAAGTGGACCTGCGGCTCTGGGCACCTCTGGGAGGTGAGGATGGCGTGGACGGGCAGCGGAGGTATTTAATGTGGTAAGTTACACTTATTTGTCTTATTCTGGTGTTGTCTGGAAGAAGGGGCTGGTGCTCCGAAACGTCACATTAATATACCAGTTTTCTGACATGATTCACCCTGTGAGTGCCGTTTATTTCCGCCTTTGGACATTTGTATGATCAAGGATTCAGGCACCGGGGGAAGCTGAACTGTGAGTTGACTGAGTGCCGACTGAATTGGATATATATCTGATGTTGCTTGCGGCAACAAGTGGTATGGCACCTACCTGTTCTATTTAAATTTCCAATTTACTTCAGACACCTGCTGCCTTTGCACAGTGTATGTGTGCACTAGGGTGTTAACTGTCCGTTGGGAGATACACAACATGGAGATACCACCAGGGGCTTCTGCCTCTCTGGATGTGGCAGGATGCCACAATTTTATTATACCTACTGGGGAAGTGTTCAGCTTCACCCCTGAGCAGATAGAGGGGATCTTGCTGAAAGAACCTGTTTGTGACAAAGATTCAAAACAAGACATGGAGGACGTGCATTTCCAGCTGTTTAATCTGAGACGTCGTGAGACGGACTATCTTCTACATGCTTCCTTCCTGTCGGAATATTACAGGGAGAGAAAAATCCCACGGGGATTCCGGTGTAGGAATACACACACCATAGGACGTAACAACCCTGAGTTCGTACGGAAATGGGTGGGCATCTTGAACAGATGCGCTCTAGACCTTATGGTTCTAGTTATTGAAGAATCCCGCTGTGAACTAGAAACAACCCGTGGTAAAATTGATAAATTACAAAGGGATGCTAAAACACTCCTAGAGGATCCTGTCAATGCAGGTTGGATCACCAAGTTGGAACAGAAGTGTGACCAGTATAGAAAAGATTTGTTAAAATTTAAAAGAAATAAGAAATTTACCGTGGACAATGACTACGAAGAGAATAAAGTTTATAGATGGCTGGCAGGAGGGGACAACAGTGATCGGAGCAATAGGAACGAACGGAGACGCAGACCTTGGCAAAAAGCGAGAGTTGCTAATCGCAATCAAGCAGAGACATCCAACAGTCACAGTGACAGTGATTTTCTGATATCTGAGTCGGATGAGCCCGGTATGTCTGCAGCTGCCCCTTTAGGGTATGTAACAGAGCCTTCCAAAAAAACAAAAGAGCGGCCACCCGCAGGGACACACAAAACAAAAGGAACAACCACAAGAAAAGCTGCAAAGAATCAACTGTGATCTTTAATTTATCACAAAGAATTTTGACAAAGGAGGAGACGGATGTCTTACAGAAAGGCCTTTCGTTTGTCCCTACGAATCTAGATAATGATTTCGAATGGAAAAGGGAGCATCATAGATTTGCACGTAAACTACGGTTAAAAGAACATTTCCAACATCAACCTGCCCCTATTGAGGCCACTACAGTTGAAAAATTTATTCAATCTGTTTCAAGATCTACATACGATCCTGTGTCCCTTAATCCTTCGCTAAAAACCTTCAACCGTCTGTTAGACGAGTCAGTTACAAGATTTCAATCAGCTCCGGGGAAGATTCAGAAAAATCTGTCGCGATGTGAAGCTGCAGCCCTTAAAAACCTTGCCCAATATGAAGATATTATCATCAGGCCCGCCGATAAGGGTGGGGCCATCGTAATCCAAGGTATAGGCGAATACCGCAGCAAAATTGAGAGACAACTTGCGGATGTCAACGTCTAACAGAAACTATCAGGTGACCCTACGAAACGTTATCAAGTGGAACTGCGCTCCATTCTAGATACAGCAGTTAAAGACGGAATAATTTCCTCAGCACTACAGAAGATATTATACAAAGAATTCCCTAAAATTCCTGTGCAGTATACAATCCTGAAGGTGCACAAGAATGTGGAGAGGCCGCCAGGACGGCCTATTATCTCCGCCCGGGACTCATTGTATCAAAATATTGCCCAGCTGTTGGACTATATCTTGCAGCCTCTTCTGCTACTTAAAAAATCTTTTCTTAAGGACACAACTAGTTTCATTAAATTGTTACTGGACATTGTTACTGGACATTGGAGAGGTACTTTGATGTGTTGCTTAGATGTCGATAATCTATACACGTCAATACCTCATGAGGAAGAATTGACATCAATGAAAAACTTTCTAGACCAGTTTTTAGATACATCAGTGTTCAATCATAATTTGTTTATGCAATTCCTTAAATTAACATTACTTAGAAACTATTTTCTATATGATAGCCAATATTTTCTACAATTGCGTGGCTGTGCCATGGGGTCAGCAGTGGCCCCGGCATATGCGAATATATTTATGTTCGGTGTTGAGGACCGTATGTTCCTAGATAGGTCAGAGATCACCCAAAATATTCTGGCATATACCCAGTACATAGATGACATTTTCGTCCTATGGACCGGGGGTGATGACCAATTTGATCGTTTGATGAGTGAGGTTAATGAGACGGACACGCCCATTAAGTACACCTACTAGTACAGTAGTGACATCATGCAGTTTTTGGATGTTAAAGTGATCATTAATCATGGACGGATTGAAACAGACATCTTTTTTAAAGATGTAGACCGTAACACGTTTTTGCAGGCAAGCAGCCATCATCCCGCATCTCTGAAGCGGGGTCTCCCGCTATCACAGATGATGAGGGTGGCCAGAATTATAAGTGAGCAGTCTAAGGTCTCTCAATGGTTAGATGATCTAATTGATAAATTTACGACGAGGGGGTATGACCGTAATACATTACTAGCACAGAAGGAGCAGGTCCTTAAGATCTAGAGACCCCAATTATTAGAATCATCTAGACGCGACAACAAACATGTTATACCATGGGTAAGTACACACACGGTGGCTAGTCCCATCATTAATCAGGCCACTAAGGCACTCTGGCCTATAATAAAATCTGATAAAGAGCTGATTTGCTTTAAAGAAGATAGACCCATGGCTGCCTTTAAAAGAGGCCGCAATTTACGTGACAGACTCGTGATAACGGATATTTCTGGTCGGGGAGTCCC
>NC_086450.1:440269274-440419274 GCF_028390025.1 Pseudophryne corroboree
GAATTATACAGCAATATCATAGGAATTATACACCAGTATTCAGAGAATTATATGGCAATATCACAGGAATTATACGCCAGTATCACAGGAATTATACGCCAGTATTCCGAGAATTATATGGCAATGTCACAGGAATTATACGCCAGTATTCTGAGAATTATATGGCAATATCACAGGAATTATACACCAGTATTCTGACAATTATATGGCAATATCACAGGAATTATACGGCAATATCACAGGAATTATACACCAGTATTCTGACAATTATATGGCAATATCACAGGAATTATACGGCAATATCAGAGGAATTATACGCCAGTATTCCGAGAATTATACGGCAATGTCACAGGAATAATACTCCAGTATCTCGGGAATTATACAGCAATATCAAGGGAATTATATGCCAGTATCACGTGAATTATACGGCAGTAACACTGGATATATGGCAGCAGAGGACACCACCACTGTGACTGGTCACTGGACTGATGCTGCACAAGACCCTACCCCTGGTCTGATGCAAGACAACACAGCAAAAATGCAAGGGACTTTTACAGCAGCCAGCAGCACTGTGGACATACAGTGTAGCAGCAGAGGACACCAACACTGTGACTGACTGGACTGATGCAGCATAAGACCAGAGCCGGATTAAGGTTGTGGGGGGCCCGGGGAGCTTCAAACAAGGGGGCCCCTAACAGGAGACCGCCGGTTACAAAGCCGATGGCTACATTTCACTCCCTTCACAATTCCTAGAGTCGGTATGTCGACTAGAAGGGACTATTCCCATTCGTGGGTGTCCACGACACCCATAGAGTGGGAATAGAACCTGTGGCGAGCGCAGAGCAGCTTGCCACTTAGCACGCCGGGCATCTAAATGCTGAGATCCCACCTTCGGTATGGTGACCGGCGGTCTCCAAACCGCTGGTCACACAATACCAACATATATATATATATACATATAAAATATATATATCTATATATATATATATATATATCTATATATACATATATATATATATATATCAAAGGCATGATGTCTGGCTGTCCCCCTGCATGAACAATGTTGCAGCGGTTGCCCACCGGGTGTTGCGCTGGGTGGCCGCACAAATAAATCCACAATTGTCCCAATGGTGCAGCACTCCTGGTGTCTAAGTAATACCACTGTTTGAGGCATACATTTGGCAATGTTTCAGAGACCTTTATTAGTGTGGCACTTTCATCAATAGTGGTATTACTTAGACGCCAGGAGTGCTGCACCATTGGGACTCTATGTACATACATACACCTGTATATATAGTATATGTTTACACATGCACATATATATATATATATATGGCCCTCATTCTGAGTCGTTCGCTCGGTATTTTTCATCGCATCGCAGTGAAATTCCGCATAGTGCGCATGCGCAATATTCGCACTGCGACTGCGCCAAGTATCTTTGCTATGAAGATAGTATTTTTACTCACGGCTTTTTCCTCGCTCCGGCGATCGTAATGTGATTGACAGGAAATGGGTGTTACTGGGCGGAAACACGGTGTTTTATGGGCGTGTGGCTGAAAACGCTACCGTTTCCGGAAAAAACGCAGGAGTGGCCGGAGAAACGGGGGAGTGGTTGGGCGAACGCTGGGTGTGTTTGTGACGTCAAACCAGGAACGACAAGCACTGAACTGATCGCACAGGCAGAGTAAGTGTGGAGCTACTCTAAAACTGCTAAGTAGTTTGTGATCGCAATATTGCGAATACATCGGTCGCAATTTTAAGATGCTAAGATACACTCCCAGTAGGCGGCGGCTTAGCGTGTGTAACTCTGCTAAATTCGCCTTGCGACCGATCAACTCGGAATGAGGGCCTATATATATATATATATACACATATACACCTATATATTAGTGATGTGCACCGGACATTTTTCGGGTTTCGTGTTTTAGTTTTGGATTCTGTTCCACGGCCGTGTTTTGGATTCGGACGCGTTTTGGCAAAAACTCCCTCAAAAATTTTTGTCGGATTCGGGTGTGTTTTGGATTCGGGTGTTTTTTTACAAAAAACCCTCAAAAGCAGCTTAAATCATAGAATTTGGGGGTCATTTTGATCCCATAGTATTATTAACCTCAATAACCATAATTTCCACTCATTTCCAGTCTATTCTGAACACCTCACACCTCACAATATTATTTTTAGTCCTAAAATTTGCACCGAGGTCGCTGTGTGACTAAACTAAGCGAACCAAGTGGCCGACACAAACACCTGGCCCATCTAGGAGTGGCACTGCAGTGTCAGACAGGATGGCAGATTTAAAAAAAATAGTCCCCAAACAGCACATGATGCAAAGAAAAAAAGAGGTGCACCAAGGTCACTGGATGGCTAAGCTAAGCGACCCAAGTGGCCGACATAAACACCTGACCCATCTAGGAGTGGCACTGCAGTGTCAGACAGGATGGCAGATTTAAAAAATAGTCCCCAAACAGCACATGATGCAAAGAAAAAAAAAGAGGTGCACCAAGGTCGCTGGATGGCTAAGCTAAGCGACCCAAGTGGCCGACACAAACACCTGGCCCATCTAGGAGTGGCACTGCAGTGTCAGACAGGATGGCACTTCAAAAAATAGTCCCCAAACAGCACATGATGCAAAGAAAAATGAAAGAAAAAAGAGGTGCAAGATGGAATTGTCCTTGGGCCCTCCCACCCACCCTTATGTTGTATAAACAGGACATGCACACTTTAACAAACCCATCATTTCAGCCACAGGGTCTGCCACACGACTGTGACTGAAATTACTGGTTGGTTTGGGCCCCCATCAAAAAAGCAATCAATCTCTCCTTGCACAAACTGGCTCTAGAGAGGCAAGATGTCCACCTCCTCCTCATCCTCCGATTCCTCACACCTTTAACTGTGTACATTCCCCTCCTCACAGATTATTAATTCGTCCCCACTGGAATCAACCATCTCAGGTCCCTGTGTACTTTCTGGAGGCAATTGCTGGTGAATGTCTCCACGGAGGAATTGATTATAATTCATTTTGATGAACGTCATCTTCTCCACATTTTCTGGAAGCAACCTTGTACACCGATTGCTGACAAGGTGAGCGGCTGCACTAAACATTCTTTCGGAGTACACACTGGAGGGGGGGCAACTTAGGTAAAATAAAGCCAGTTTGTGTAAGGGCCTCCAAATTGCCTCTTTTTCCTGCCAGTATACGTACGGACTGTCTGACGTGCCTACTTGGATGTGGTCACTCATATAATCCTCCACCATTCTTTCAATGGTGACAGAGTCATATGCAGTGACAGTAGACGACAGGTCAGTAATCGTTGGCAGGTCCTTCAGTCCGGACCAGATGTCAGCACTCGCTCCAGACTGCCCTGCATCACCGCCAGCGGGTGGGATCGGAATTCTTAGCCTTTTCCTCGCAGCCCCAGTTGCGGGAGAATGTGAAGGAGGAGCTGTTGACGGGTCACGTTCCGCTTGACTTGACAATTTTCTCACCAGCAGGTCTTTGAACCTCTGCAGACTTGTGTCTGCCGGAAAGAGAGATACAACGTAGGTTTTACATCTAGGATCGAGCACGATGGCCAAAATGTAGTGCTCTGATTTCAACAGATTGACCACCCGTGAATCCTGGTTAAGCGAATTAAGGGCTCCATCCACAAGTCCCACATGCCTAGCGGAATCGCTCTGTTTTAGCTCCTCCTTCAATGTCTCCAGCTTCTTCTGCAAAAGCCTGATGAGGGGAATGACCTGACTCAGGCTGGCAGTGTCTGAACTGACTTCACGTGTGGCAAGTTCAAAGGGTTGCAGAACCTTGCACAACGTTGAAATCATTCTCCACTGCGCTTGAGTCAGGTGCATTCCCCCTCCTTTGCCTATATCGTAGGTAGCTGTATAGGCTTGAATGGCCTTTGGCTGCTCCTCCATCCTCTGAAGCATACAGAGGGTTGAATTCCACCTCGTTACCACCTCTTGCTTCAGATGATGGAAGGGCAGGTTCAGGAGTGTTTGCTGGTGCTCCAGTCTTCGGCACGCGGTGGCTGAATGCCGAAAGTGGCCCACAATTCTTCGGGCCACCGACAGCATCTCTTGCACGCCCCTGTCGTTTTTTAAATAATTCTGCACCACCAAATTCAATGTATGTGCAAAACATGGGACATGCTGGAATTTGCCCACATATAATGCACGCACAATATTGGTGGCATTGTCCAACGTCACAAATCCCCAGGAGAGTCCAATTGGGGTAAGCCATTCTGCGATAATGTTCCTCAGTTTCTGTAAGAGGTTGTCAGCTGTGTGCCTCTTCTGGAAAGCGGTGATACAAAGCGTAGCCTGCCTAGGAACGAGTTGGCGTTTGCGATATGCTGCTACTGGTGCCGCCGCTGCTGTTCTTGCTGTGGGAGGCAATACATCTACCCAGTGGGCTGTCACAGTCATATAGTCCTTAGTCTGCCCTGCTCCACTTGTCCACATGTCCGTGGTTAAGTGGACATTGGGTACAACTGCATTCTTTAGGACACTGGTGACTCTTTTTCTGAGGTCTGTGTACATTCTCGGTATCGCCTGCCTAGAGAAATAGAACCTAGATGGTATTTGGTACCGGGGACACAGTACCTCAAGCAAGTCTCTAGTTTCCTGTGAATTAACGGTGGACACGTTTGACACCACCCAGGCTGCCAAGGCCTGAGTTATCCACTTTGCAGCAGGATGACTGCTGTGATATTTCATCTTCCTCGCAAAGGACTGTTGGACAGTCAATTGCTTACTGGAAGTAGTACAAGTGGTCTTCCGACTTCCCCTCTGAGATGACGATCGACTCCCAGCAGCAACAACAGCAGCGCCAGCAGCAGTAGGCGCTACACTCAAGGATGCATCGGAGGAATCCCAGGCAGGAGAGGACTCGTCAGACTTGACAGTGACATGGCCTGCAGGACTATTGGCTTTCCTGTGTAAGGAGGAAATTGACACTGAGGGAGTTGGTGGTGTGGTTTGCAGGAGCTTGGTTACAAGAGGAAGGGATTTAGTTGTCAGTGGACTGCTTCCCCTGTCACCTAAAGTTTTTGAACTTGTCAATGACTTCTGATGAATGCGCTCCAGGTGACGTATAAGGGAGGATGTTCCGAGGTGGCTAACGTCCTTACCCCTGCTTATTACAGCTTGACAAAGGCGACACACAGCTTGACACCTGTTGTCCGCATTTGTGTTAAAATAATTCCACACCAAAGAGGTGATTTTTTTTTGTCATTTGACCAGGCATGTCAATGGCCATATTCGTCCCACGGACAACAGGTGACTCCCCGGGTGCCTGACTTAAACAAACCACCTCACCATCAGAATCCTCCTTGTCAATTTCCTCCTCAGCGCCAGCAACACCCATATCCTCATCCTGGTGTACTTCAACAGTGACATCTTCAATTTTACTATCAGGAACTGGACTGCGGGTGCTCCTTCCAGCACTTGCAGGGGGCATGCAAATGGTGGAAGGCGCCACCTCTTCCCGTCCAGTGTTGGGAAGGTCAGGTATCGCAACCGACACAATTGGACTCTCCTTGGGTATTTGTGATTTAGAAGAACGCACAGTTCTTTGCTGTGCTTTTGCCAGCTTAAGTCTTTTCATTTTTCTAGCGAGAGGATGAGTGCTTCCATCCTCATGTGAAGCTGAACCACTAGCCATGAACATAGGCCAGGGCCTCAGCCGTTCCTTGCCACTCCGTGTCGTAAATGGCATATTGGCAAGTTTACGCTTCTCCTCAGACGCTTTTAATTTTGATTTTTGGGTCATTTTACTGAACTTTTGTTTTTTGGATTTTACATGCTCTCTACTATGACATTGGGCATCGGCCTTGGCAGACGACGTTGATGGCATTTCATCGTCTCGGCCATGACTAGTGGTTCAGCACGAGGTGGAAGTGGATCTTGATCCTATTTTACCCTCCACATTTTTGTTCTCCATTTTTTAATGTGTGGAATTATATGGCAGTAATATATCAATAGCAATGGCCTACTGTACCGTACTGCTATATATTATATACTGGTGGTCAGCAAAATGATGCACTGTACTCCTACTATATATACTGCGCACAACTTGAATTCACCATAGATATGGATGGATAGTATACTTGACGACACAGAGGTAGGTAGAGCAGTGGCCTACTGTACCGTACTGCTATATATTATATACTGGCGGTCTGCAAAATTATGCACTGTACTCCTACTATATATACTGCGCACAACTTATATGCACCACAGGTATGGATGGATAGTATAATTGATGACACAGAGGTAGGTAGAGCAGTGGCCTACTGTACCGTAATGCTATATATTATATACTGGTGGTCAGCAAAATTATGCACTGTCCTACTACTATATATACTGCGCACAAAAACTTAAATGCACCACAGGTATGGATGGATAGTATAATTGACGACACAGAGGTAGGTAGAGCAGTGGCCTACTGTACCGTACTGCTATATATTATATACTGGTGGCCAGCAAAATTATGCACTGTACTCCTACTATATACTACAATGCAGCACAGATATGGAGCGTTTTTCAGGCAGAGAACGTATAATACTGGTGGTCACTGGTCACTGGTCAGCAAAACTCTGCACTGTACTCCTCCTATATAATACTGGTGGTCCCCAGTCCCCACAATAAAGCACACTGAGCACAGATATTTGCAGCACACTGAGCACAGATATTTGCAGCACACTGAGCACAGATATTTGCAGCACACTGAACACAGAAACTGAGAGGACGCTAGCCACGTCCTCTCACTATCATCTCCAATGCACGAGTGAAAAATGGCGGCGACGCGCGGCTCCTTATATAGAATACGAATCTCGTGAGAATCCGACAGCGGGATGATAACGTTCGGGCGCGCTCGGGTTAACCGAGCAATACGGGAGGATCTGAGTATGCCTCGGACCCGTGTAAAATGGGTGAAGTTCGGGGGGGGTTCGGATTCCAAGGAACTGAACCCGCTCATCACTACTATATATATATACACACACACACACACACACACACACACACATTACCCACACACACATAATTACACACACACACACACACACACAACACAAAGCAAAAAATTACAACTTAACACAGCAGCAGGTAAAAAAAAATAAAACAACAAACAATACATGCAGCTTACTTTTTGATCTGCTGCTGGCAGGCTGCTGGTGAGACAGGAGAGCAGCTACAGCTCGCTCCCCCATGCAACCCCTCTGGCTCCACACATCTTCCGTGCAACCTGCGCGCCCAGCCAGTGACTGAGCCGCAGGCTGCTACTACTTTTCACCCATTGGACAGCTGAGCCGTCGCTCAGCTGTCCCTTACTTCATGAAACACCGGCGCCATCGCTGTTAGGTTGCCAGGGCAACCGACGGGGAGACGCGTGGGGTCCGGGAGGCCAGTGCTGCAGGTCGGATCGCTAACAGAGATAAAGGGGAGCCCGGGGTACATACACCCTGGGCCCTCCCTTTAATCCGGCTCTGCATAAGACACTGACTACACTGGACTGGACTGAGCAGCACAACACAGCACAAGACTCACCACCCCACTTTTCCGCCCCCACACAGACACTGAGGATGGAGACACGTCCTCTCACTACACTCTCCGACACTGGAGTGAAAATGGCTGCGACGCGCGGCTTCTTATATGGAATCCAAATCCCGCGAGAATCCGACAGCGGGATGATGACGTTTTGCCTCGTTCGGGTTTCCGAGTCAGATGGGAAAACCCGAGCCTGGCTCGGATCCGGACTCAAATGGTGAAGTGTGGGACGGTTCGGATCTCTGAGAACCGAACCCGCTCGTCTCTAATCTATACCCCACTCTCATAAGCCTCCAGTGTCCCCTAGTGGATGAAGGATAAATAACGGGAGGGCAGAAAGCAAACACAGGAGATAAACTGAGGTAAAACATGGACAGAGCCGCACATGGGGAAGTTAATAGAGTCAAATAAAAATAGCAGGCAGCATATGTTACTGTATGTAAAACAACAGAGAACAGATGAATGGGGCAGATATGAGGCTATAAATGGGGAAACTGTAAAGGGAATATTTGAGGGAAGGAAGAGATACAGACAGGTAAGCAAATATATATTTTGGTGCCCCTTAGTGGAATATATAGGGGCATGGCTTCATGGGAAAGGGGCGTGACCAGAATAGTATCAATTCACATTATACCCCACAGTAGTGTCAGTTATTCACATTACACAGCACAGTGTTGTCCATTATTCATATTACACAGAACAGTAGCATCCGTTATTCACAATACACAGAAGTGCCTCTTATACATGTTACCCCACAGTAAATCCGCTTATATGTGTTAAGACACAATAAAGCCGCTTATACATTTTATGCCATGGTAAAAGCAGTGATATAAACTAATGTGGGAATAGTGTAGTCTTAAAAAAAAAAAATTCTTCAAATTTGTTCTAGTGCAGTTTAGAAAATGAAAACAATGTAATTGATTGCTATGGGTATCACATTAAACCACACTGTAATGCCCACACATACCACACTGTAGTGCCTACTCATTATACCACACTGCAATGCCCACACATTATACCACACTGCAGTGCCACACATAATGCCACACTGCAGTGCCCACGCATTATACCACACTGCAGTGTCCACGCATTATACCACACTGTAGTCCCCACAAATTATACCACACTGCAGTTCCCATGCATTATACCACACTGTAGTGCCCATGCAGTACATTATACCACACTGTAGTCCCCATGCATCATACCCCACTACAGTACCCACGTTTTATACCACACTAAGTGCCCACACATTATGCCACACTGTAGTCCCCACATATTATACCACACTGCAGTTCCCATGCATTATACCACACTGTAGTGCCCATGCAGTACATTATACCACACTGTAGTCCCCATGCATCATACCCCACTACAGTACTCACGTTTTATACCACACTAAGTGCCCACACATTATGCCACACTGTAGTCCCCATATATTATGCCACAATGTAGTCCCCACACATAATGCTATACTGCTGCACCCCCCCACCCACATACACACATTATGCCACACTGTAGTTCCCACACATTATACCACAATGCAGTGCCTACACATTATGCTAAACTGCAGCACCCTCACTTCATTCTAAATTCTCGTGCCCCCTACATAATGCCACAGTGTACTCATAGCAGGAAGCCACAGCATCAGCCAGCAGCCAGCAGAGCAGTCACAGCCTCAGATGACGAGTCACTTAGAGATGGCTACTGAGTTGCTGTCACAACACAATGACTCAAATCATTTAGAAGTTCTAATGATTAAAGCATACCTCCCAATATTTGTATCGTCCAAGTCAAGACTCCTGGGTGCGGCAAAGCCACGCTGCGCTGAAAAGGGGCGTGACCTGTTGATAAGGGGCATGGCCTCGCATGAATGAGGCTATCGTGGGCCATTCCTCCAATACCCGTCACAATGGGGGCACGGCCAGTGCTCTGTGAGCTGCTGGCCATGCCCCAGTCTCTCTTCCTCACTGGAATAGACGCTGTGCGCATGCACACAGCATCTATTCACAGCTGCTCTGCTCTGAACTGAGCAGAGCAGCGAGTGCTAGGGAGCCTCCCAACTGCCCCTTCCCCACCATGGGACACTGCGGCCCGTGGGAGGGACAGCGGGACAGACCCCAAAAAAAGGGACTGTACCGCGAAAATCGAGGACAGTTGGGAGGTATGATTAAAGTCACTCACAGCTTGGTGTGTTGAGACAAGGTTGATTCTATATCGGAGTGGGAGAAGGGACCTTCTGACGTACCTAGGGGAGGAGCTACGTCACCAGGGGGAGGAGCTACGGCCGAACAGGGTACCCGAAAAGTACCCTCGCGGGCTCGGTGGCTAAAGGTAATAGTTGGTGACATGGATAGTAGAGCAACTGTCACGCTGGCATAGCTCCTCCCCCTTGTGTCATGGCTCCTCCCCCTGATGGAAAAGGTCCCTTAGGCCACTTGGATCTAGCCTCAACCGTTGAGACAACCCCCAGTAGCCTCTCTCAGTCAGTCACAGTGATTGGGTGGCAGCACTCCTGGGTGACACCCACTGGGGGGGAGCAGTGTGATGCTGCTCAGTGTCAGGGCTGCTGCTGTGCCTGACTTCCTGTGAGATTGAGTTGAGACAGTGCACAACTCAGTGGAGACTCATCAGATTCATTAATGATTCATTCAGTGCAGCTGAATAGCTGACACATTATTAGTCACTGACTGCATTATTAGTCACTGACTGCTTGTGAGACTGATGCAGACTCAGTGGAGATGGATTAGATTCATTGATTCATTCACTGCAGCTGAATAGCTGACCCACTCCCAGATGTCTGAGTCGGGTGCCGATCATTGGGTCGACCCTGTCTAGGTCGACAGTCACTAGGTCGACCACTGAAGGTCGACACATGACTAGGTCAGCATGGTCATTAGGTCGACACAGGTTTTTTTTTTTTGGTGGGGGGGTTTCTTGACCAGAATTTCCATCTGGAACCACCGGCAGTTGAAATGTGTTTGCTCGCCATGCTTCGGGCACAAGGTTTATAACCAATTTTATACCCACTTGGATAGCGGAGGTATGAAAAGGTACTAAAACCCCAGAAAAACATGTGTTGACCTTTTGTGTGTCAACATTGCCCATGTTGACCGAATGACCATGTCGACCTTGCATACCTGTCGTCCTAGTCATGTGTCGACCTTCAATTAGTGTCGACTGGATACCATCTGAGTCACTCCCTCCATGGGTCCCAGCCCTGCCAGCAGTCTCTGCACTCACTGCATGTGCACAGTCTGCAATGCATTACAACGAGCCATGTACCAAGACACTGTCTCGGGACACTACACTGTGGGGGTCATTCCGACCCGTCCGCATGCAGTGGTTTGTCGCTGCGGTGTGAGCTGGTCTGGAATGCGCATGCGCGGCGGCCGCACTGCACGTGCGCGCATTGCCCGGCGACAGGTGTCGCCAGGTTACGTCGCATCCTATGAAGAAAGCGGTCGCAGAGCTGACTGCAAGAAGATTGATAGAAAGAAGGGAATCCTGGGCGGAACCGGCACATTAGCTACCGTTTTCGGGGAGTGGTAAGGAAAACGCAGGTGTGTCCAGGAGAACAGAGGGCTGATGTCTGACATCAAAGCCGGCTCCAGCATTGCAGAGATCGTCAAACAGGGTAAGTATGTCCAGGGCTAGTCATGTTTTGCTTTAAAAATTTTTTAGCTTAGCAGGACTGCACAAGCGATCGTAGCCCTGCTAAGCTAAAATACACTCCCCCATAGGCGTGGACTAGTTGATCGCAGCAGCAGCAAAAATTTGCTGGCTGCGATCAACTCGGAATGACCACCTGTATATCTTTGCCCATGAGGCTGCTGCTGATCTTCACAGTCAGAGGAACATGCTCCTCTGACCTCTCAGCACAGTCTCATTAGAGTCAGCTAGAGATAGCCTTTGGTGGGTTATCCATTGATGGTTACCATCGATGGTACCATCGGTGGATAACTTCGAAGTTGGGAAACCATCTAAATTGGAACCATCAATGGTTTTGCCCATCGATGGTCACCATTACTTTAGTATTAAACTAGACGCGGGCCAATCAGAGCCCGGGGGCGTGGGTGTCAGGGGGTGGAGCTATGCTCTGTGTCCCTGACACCCTAGAGAAAAAATAAAAAAAATATTTTATAGCTCTTCACTATCGATGGTGGGAAACCATCTGGTTCTCCCCCATCGATGGTAAAAGTAGTTACCATCGGTCATAGACTATCAGTGATTTAGAATCATCAATGGTCGATGGTCAGCATTTAAAGCCTCTAAAAAAGGTGGGACATCCCATTCCTGACTCGGTTATGGCTAAAACAATGTTGGGGAAAGGACCTCTGACATCACTAGGGGGTGGAGCAAGGCCCGAACCAGGTACCCAAAATGTGCCCTATGCATCCCATTCCGGCAGCCCATAATTAAAATCTGTCACTATATTTATGTAATGTGTCTCATATGTATGTTTATAGTGATCTATAGTGATTCAGTATGAATGACCACTGGACGGAATGCCGGCGGTCAGAATACCGTCACTGGAATCTCAAACTGTGAAATCCCAACAGGGGTGAGGTAAGTATATTCACCCTCTCCTCTACCCCTAACCCTCCCTTCCTGCAACCTAACCCTAACCCCCCTTTCCCCGCAGCCTAACCCTCCCCCTTAGTGCCTAAACTTACCTTTCACTCAAGGGTGCCTTAACCCTACCCCCCTCCCTGCAGCCTAACCCTTACTCCCCCACCCTGCAGCCTAACACTAACCTCCCAGGTGGCACCTAAACCTAACCTCCACTGGACCTATCCCTCCTGCTATACTTACGGTCAGGATGCTGGCTGTTGAGATTCTGGCGTCGTTCTCCTGACCCTGTCGGGATTCTGCCATTGGTACTTTGAGTGTTGGTATTCCACTGTCAGTATGCCAACTGCTGGGATCCCCACAGCAGGCATCTTAACCGCATCCCTTGTTCAACTCCTACATGGACTTACCATACTATCCATTTAAACCGGGATACTCATGAATTATACAGGTTTTGTGGCTGGCTGACTTCAAGCCTGACTTTTACCTGGTTTTTATCAGTCAGAGAACCTGTATAAATAATGTATGTCCCAGTTTAAAGGGATAGTATGGTAAGCCTATCTAGACAACCTAGGCAAGGATTGGCCAATGATCCTGTTAGCAGATTTAATCACTCTATCCAAACCGACATGATCAGAATATTTGGCATTACTATACCACACTGTGCTTGCATAGGTAAGTAGACTCTCAATCAGAGTGGTAAAAATGAACAAGAGTAGGTTTCTCCAAACCTGCTACTCAAGGTCTTCGCAGAAAGAAATGGCATTGATGAGCATTTTAAACCACTGATTTGATATGTGAAGACCACAATAGGTCATCTGTGAAATTAATTCCTAGCAACTTAACCTCACTAACCCTATACACCTCCTCACCGTTTAAAAACAATGGGTCGATCTCTTTGACTTCCTAAAGTCTATCACCACCTCCTTCCATTTTTTTATATTTATCAGCAGGTTATTTTCTTTTCCCCACTCAGCAAGTCTTCTCACTGCCTCCCTTTAACTGTCTTCTTCCCCCTTAGTGATCAGACCCACTAATGAAGTATCAGTAGAGAGAGACCACCTTTCTGTCAAAGTGACAGTTGCTCCACCCCTTTCTCCTGGGTAACGCCTCCTTTAATATTAAATGATAGTGTTTGATATCGCTTTTATATAAAATTTAATATAAAATTTATAGACCTCGATATTAAACCGTATTAAAAGATAATAGCTTTGAAAAGAATGTCACATATGACACACACACAAAAAAAAGATATATTTTAAAGTAACACAAAATGTTCTTACATTCCAGCAGCTGAAACTTCATGCATGGCACATATGGTACTATTTAAAAATCACACTATGTCACACATGGTACAGGTTTAAAAAGCATAATGACTAATGACCGTGTCCATTTTCTTAGATGCACGGAAGCATCACACCTGGTACTGATTTAAAAAGCGTATTGATTTTAATGGCCATGCATGATTAATGATGACAGCACAAATTTCAAAATGACATTCTCACACGTTATTTTTTGCAAACATATGTAGAAACAGCGTATTTGGTTTTAAATTGAAAAATATTTAAAAAGCTTAACTGTATATTACAACCTATATCATTGCATACATGACATATGTTACTGTGTGTTAAATAGCACTAAAAAGTTTATCTTTATTGTGGCCGATCGCTGAACTTTGATTGCAAGCAGACATGACCAGACTTGTCGGTATTACAGCGTGACATGTCCAGACCTGTATATTAACGAAAAAAGATTTACACCAAATACCACATATTACTGTGTATTAAACCGTTTATATCGATGCATACAGACCACATATTACAGTGTATTACAGAGTGTATAGCACTGTATACAGACCACATATTACAGTGTATTACAACGTGTATAACGCTGCAAGCATACCACATATTACTGTGTATTACAGAGTGTATAGCACTGTATACAGACCACATATTACTGGGTATTACAACGTGTATAACGCTGCAAGCATACCACATATTACTGTGTATTAAACCGTTTATATAGCTGAGCACCATATATTACTGTATATTACATCGTGACATGTCCAGACCTCATACAGCTCGAGGACTGAGGGCTCACCTCCACATGTTTTAACGATGATCTAAGAACTAATGACCACAATGAGCCATGAGGTACTACATGCCTCAGTGGCATAACTAGTTAAAAAATTGATGGGCGAATTGGAAATGATCTAGGAACTAATGACCACAATGAGCCATGAGGCACTACATGGCTCTGTGGCATAACTAGTTAACAAATTGATGGGCGAATATTAGAATTCTGCCTTTCCATTATCTAGGAACTAATGACCTCAATGAGCCATGAGGCACTACATGCCTCTGTGGCATAACTAGTTAACAAATTGATGGGCGGCCGAATATTAGTTTCTGTTTATAACGATTAAAACATATCATTTAGAGGGTTACTTATCTTTTGGTAAATTGGGCTGAACAGGGTTATCCCTGATTAGTGAATACATACCAAAATGCTTACACAACCAGTGAAACAAAACTTTTTGGTCAACTGGGTTTGAACAGGGTTATCCCTGCTTAGTGAATACATACCAAGATGCTTACACAAACAATGATGCAAAACTTCTGCAGGGCATAAATAAATATATATATATATATATATATATATATATACTTGCCCCTGAGAATTGGGAAAAATAGCAAAACTATATAGATATTTTGATTTTATTATGAATTAAACAGCATTTAGAAAATTCTAATTTATATTATACAACAGCGGGGTAGCAAATATTTTAGTATACACTGTATCAGTACCCCATAGATTTTTAATTATCCTTGAATTGACATACCTTGAGCTTTGTTGCTGTAAAATCACAAATGACATGTTTAAAATAAGGTCATTTTCAGGCCTGTTTCCTATATGTATACATATATATTTACAATTTCTTTATTATTAAAATGTACCTTTTGGCTGCGCATGGCAGCTGCCATTATCTCTGCTCTACCAATATAGATAAGAATTCAGCCTTTCCATTATCTAGGAACTAATGTCCTCAATAAGCCATGAGGCACTACTTTGATATAACAAAATGCTTACATCAACAATGAAGCAAAACAGTTGCAGGGCATGCAGGTATGTGTAGTTCAACAACAGCTCGAGGACTGAAGGTTCACCTCCCCATGTTTTAAAGATGATCTAGGAACTAATGACCACAATGAGCCATGAGGCACTACATGCCTCTGTGGCATAACTAGTTAACAAATTCATGGGCGAATTTGATATGATCTAAGAACTAATGACCACAATGAGCCATGAGGCACCACATGGCTCTGTGGCATAACTAGTTAACAAATTGATGGTCGAATATTTTAATTCTGCCTATCCATTATCTAGGAACTAATGACCTCAATAAGCCATGAGGCACTACACGCCTCTGTGGCATAAATAGTTAACACACTGATATAGCAAAATGCTTACATCAACAATGTAGCAAAACTGTTGCAGGGCATGCTGGTATGTGTAGTTCAACAACAGCTCGAGGACTGAAGGTTCACTTCCCCACGTTTTAAGGCTGATCTAGGAACTAATGACCACAATGAGCCATGAGGCACTACATGCCTCTGTGGCATAACTAGTTAACGAATTGATGGGCGAAATCATTCATTTTTGGTTGACGCGGGCTGCGTTTGTTCGGGTTGATACAGCCTAAAGAAGAATGCTAGTCCGTTGGCTATGTGGATACATCACGTATCCACATAGCCAACGGACTAGCATTCTTCTTTAGGCTGTTATGTCCGATCGAGGGCGTTGCAAATTGTTCGTTCGCCGTTTCAGCGATGGTTGTGCGAATTGTTGTTTTGTCCAATTATGCTAGGACAGTGCATTAGCGCATCTGTAACATTGCAACTTGGTAAACTAATGGGATTGATATATATGAATGGTATTGAATGTGAATTTAAAAAAAAACAAATCAATTCTAGGGAACAGGCTATATAATAGGTAACATGTATCACCATCCCAAGTTTGTGATAATCCCCAGGGCAATTCCACTGGATATTTATCCTATAATTTTGGTATAATTTAAACAAATAATACTATGTGATCATGTGCAATCTGACTATCTGCACCAGTATTATGTGTTCCAGAATCATAATATATATGATAAATATATAGCGTTTAAATAAGATACCGTATTCTCACACTGACATATATATGAAAACCGATAATAAATTGCCCAATTATGCTAGGACAGTGCATTAGCGCATCTGTAACATTGCAACTTGGTAAGCTAATGGGATTGATATATATGAATGGTATTGAAAGTGAATTAAAAAAAAAAACAAATCAACTCTAGGTAACAGACTATATAATAGGTAGCATGTATCACCATCCCAAGTTTGTGATAAACCCCAGGGCAATTCCACTGGATATTTATCCTATAATTTTGGTATAATTTTTAAACAAATAATACTATGTGATCATGTGCAATCTGACTATCTGCACCAGTATTATGTGTTCCAGAATCATAATATATATGATAAATATATAGCATTTAAATAAGATACCGTATTCTCACACTGACATACATATGAAAACCGATAATAAATTGGCCAATTATGCTAGGACAGTGCATTAGCGCATCTGTAACATTGCAATTTGGTAAGCTAATGGGATTGATATATATGAATGGTATTGAATGTGAATTAAAAAAACAAAACAAATCAACTCTAGGTAACAGACTATATAATAGGTAGCATGTATCACCATCCCAAGTTTGTGATAAACCCCAGGGCAATTCCACTGGATATTTATCCTATAATTTTAGTATAATTTGTAAACAAATAATACTATGTGATCATGTGCAATCTGACTATCTGCACCAGTATTATGTGTTCCAGAATCATAATATATATGATAAATATATAGCGTTTAAATAAGATACTGTATTCTCACACTGACATACATATGAAAACCGATAATAAGCAGTTCCGGCTACTGTAATCCTTTACGTGATGATTTTGGTATATACACATATACTACAGGTCACTACAAAGATATGAATCATGATATATAAGATCGCTAAACAAAACAAGAGATCTGTAATGATTTCTGACTAACTAGTTAACTCAGTATACAGTAATCATATAGGTCCCTGTGTCATATAGATATGTGCTTGGCATAAATATTTCCAAATGTTCCTAAATCTAAGATGTTTCATGCATGTTGTAACACTAAATATTGTAAATAGAATATCAACATGACAGATGATATAACTAAATTTATCATGATGAATCTTATATATTCCTATATTTTGCTAATGTAATACCCTTATGGGGGTATGATTTTTAAACAAATAATACTATGTGATCATGGGCAATCTTCCTATCTACACCAGTATTATGTGTTCCAGAATCATAATATATTTGATAAATATATATCGTTTAAATAAGACACAGATGCGTTAAATTGAGTAGTAACAATACTCGTATGTTATGTTGGTAATAATGTAACGGGCTATTTTAACATAACAGATCCTATTTAGGAAAATGATGACATGATATGCTTAGTGACCCAAGTTATTAAAACTTTTTACTGTAAATATAATGTTTGTGCATGCATACACCATGAGATATGTACTTCTATTAAGCACAAACAAGCATATTGGCATTCTACTCTAACATTTAGGGTAAAAGATTAGAATGGATCAAGGTAGCATAGCGTAAGGACAGATATAGGTTCAGCGGCCTCTTTGACAATCCATGTTATGGATATGAAGTAAACCCACCATTAATAAGCATTAAAAAGGATACCAAGAATATGATTTTGACATATGGCCCCAGATTTTCAAATAAAGGATGTGTAGCGTATCTCCTTATTTAATCCTAATGAAGTCATAGTATTCAACAGGCATATGTATCTAGATTTTTCTTTAGTGACTACTTAGTAATGTTACCACCACTTATACCTAGCTCAAACTGTTCTAGATCATACATTTTCACCTTTTTGTGATTACTAGTGTGGAATCGTAGAAAGTGTCACGCCAAAACTTGTAATTTTCTTCATGTTGCTTATATCTCTTTGTATATTTTTAATGATATACACATGATCCAATATTCGTTTTTAAAAAGCATCTTAGTCATGCCGATATATTTATAAATGAATGGGCCTATTAAGCAGTAAATTACACCAAATGTGTGGAGCAGTTAATGAATCTTTTTATTTCTGTCAGAGAACTTCTGAGTGATATGAATATATTGGCATGCTTTACATGGTCCACAGGGATAACAGATAGATAATGATGGATTTTTCCTCTGATGCTTGGAAAAGTGACTTCTAAACAAATTATCCCGTAAATTTGTTGATATCTTCCAGATGATCTGTATGGTCTTATCAAATTCTTTCTTCAGATCATAAACAGTGTTGAGTCTATATCGATATTTGTGTAATGACGCATTGATGTGTATCCACTCTTTACAGTATGTAACGATGTATCTTATTTGGCACAAGGTGCATTCTCTTGTCTTGGATATAAGTAAGGATATACTTGAAGTTTTTTTATTGTTGGCATTATAAGATTTCTGCAGGTTCTGTTTTTCATAGACCATCATAGTGTATATCTTTAACTAATCTTGCTCTTTTTCTATAAATTTCAACATCCGATCAATTTCTTCTTGTTCGGATATATTCTCCTTTTGGAATTGATCTCAGAGTGACGGGATAATGGGAACTGATGTCATGTAAAATGCTGTTGGCGGACGTGGTCTTACAGAAAACAGCAGCGATGATTTCTCCAACGGCTGTTTTGGAAATCTACAAGTCATGAATAGTATTATTATTGTGACTTATATCCGATGTAAGTTTAAGTACTAAGTCGCTATTATTAAGAAGTTTAATAATTTTTCTAGACGGGTTGATATTAACACTCTACGGGAGCGGGCAGAGGAAGGTGAGGAATCCACCTCAGATGTTATAGATTGCTCTATGAAAAACAGAACCTGCAGAAATCTTATAATGCCAACAATAAAACTTCAAGTATATCCTTACTTATATCCAAGACAAGAGAACGCACCTTGTGCCAAATAAGATACATCGTTACATACTGTAAAGAGTGGATACACATCAATGCGTCATTACACAAATATCGATATATACTCAACACTGTTTATGATCTGAAGAAAGAATTTGATAAGACCATACAGATCATCTGGAAGATATCAACAAATTTACGGGATAATTTGTTTAGAAGTCACTTTTCCAAGCATCAGAGGAAAAATCCATCATTATCTCTCTGTTATCCCTGTGAACCATGTCAAGCATGCCAATATATTCATATCACTCAGAAGTTCTCTGACAGAAATAAAAAGATTCATTAATTGCTCCACACATTTGGTGTAATTTACTGCTTAATAGGCCCATTCATTTATAAATATATCGGCACGACTAAGATGCTTTTTAAAAACGAATATTGGATCATGTGTATATCATTAAAAATACACAAAGAGATATAAGCAACATGAAGAAAATTACAAGTTTTGGCGTGACACTTTCTACGATTCCACACTAGTAATCATAAAAAGATGAAAATTTATGATCTAGAACAGTTTGAGCTAGGTATAAGTGGTGGTAACATTACTAAGTAGTCACTAAAGAAAAATCTAGATACATATGCCTGTTGAATACTATGACTTCATTAGGATTAAATAAGGAGATACGCTACACATCCTTTATTTGAAAATCTGGGGCCATATGTCAAAATCATATTCTTAGTATCCTTTTTAATGCTTATTAATGGTGGGTTTACTTCATATCCATAACATGGATTGTCAAAGAGGCCGCTGAACCTATATCTGTCCTTACGCTATGCTACCTTGATCCATTCTAATCTTTTACCCTAAATGTTAGAGTAGAATGCCAATATGCTTGTTTGTGCTTAATAGAAGTACATATCTCATGGTGTATGCATGCACAAACATTATATTTACAGTAAAAAGTTTTAATAACTTGGGTCACTAAGCATATCATGTCATCATTTTCCTAAATAGGATCTGTTATGTTAAAATAGCCCGTTACATTATTACCAACATAACATACGAGTATTGTTACTATTCAATTTAACGCATCTGTGTCTTATTTAAACAATATATATTTATCAAATATATTATGATTCTGGAACACATAATACTGGTGTAGATAGGAAGATTGCCCATGATCACATAGTATTATTTGTTTAAAAATCATACCCCCATAAGGGTATTACATTAGCAAAATATAGGAATATATAAGATTCATCATGATAAATTCAGTTATATCATCTGTCATGTTGATATTCTATTTACAATATTTAGTGTTACAACATGCATGAAACATCTTAGATTTAGGAATGTTTGGAAATATTTATGCCAAGCACATATCTATATGACACAGGGACCTATATGATTACTGTATACTGAGTTAACTAGTTAGTCAGAAATCATTACAGATCTCTTGTTTTGTTTAGCGATCTTATATATCATGATTCATATCTTTGTAGTGACCTGTAGTATATGTGTATATACCAAAATCATCACGTAAAGGATTACAGTAGCCGGAACTGCTTATTATCGGTTTTCATATGTATGTCAGTGTGAGAATACAGTATCTTATTTAAACGCTATATATTTATCATATATATTATGATTCTGGAACACATCATACTGGTGCAGATAGTCAGATTGCACATGATCACATAGTATTATTTGTTTAAAAATGATACCAAAATTATAGGATAAATATCCATTGGAATTGCCCTGGGGTTTATCACAAACTTGGAATGGTGATACATGCTACCTATTATATAGTCTGTTACCTAGAGTTGATTTGTTTTGTTTTTTTAATTCACATTCAATACCATTCACATATATCAATCCCATTAGCTTACCAAATTGCAATGTTACAGATGCGCTAATGCACTGTCCTAGCATAATTGGGCAATTTATTATCGGTTTTCATATGTATGTCAATGTGAGATTACGGTATCTTATTTAAACGCTATATATTTATCATATATATTATGATTCTGGAACACATAATACTGGTGCAGATAGTCAGATTGCACATGATCACATAGTATTATTTGTTTAAAAATTATACCAAAATTATAAAATAAATATCCAGTGGAATTGCCCTGGGGATTATCACAAACTTGGGATGGTGATACATGCTACCTATTATATAGCCTGTTCCCTAGAATTGATTTGTTTTGTTTTTTTAATTCACATTCAATACCATTCATATATATCAATCCCATTAGTTTACCAAGTTGCAATGTTACAGATGCGCTAATGCACTGTCCTAGCATAATTGGGCAAAACAACAATTCGCACAACCGTCGCTAAAACAGGGCGAACCAACAATTTGCAACGCCCTCGATCGGACATAACAGCCTAAAGAAGAATGCTAGTCCGTTTGCTATGTGGATACATCACGGCTGTATCAACCCGAACAAACGCAGCCCACGTCAACCAAAAATGAATGATTTCGCCCATCAATTCGTTAACTAGTTATGCCACAGAGGCATGTAGTGCCTCATGGCTCATTGTGGTCATTAGTTCCTAGATCAGCCTTAAAACGTGGGGAAGTGAACCTTCAGTCCTCGAGCTGTTGTTGAACTACACATACCAGCATGCCCTGCAACAGTTTTGCTACATTGTTGATGTAAGCATTTTGCTATATCAATGTGTTAACTATTTATGCCACAGAGGCGTGTAGTGCCTCATGGCTTATTGAGGTCATTAGTTCCTAGATAATGGATAGGCAGAATTCTAATATTCGACCATCAATTTGTTAACTAGTTATGCCACAGAGCCATGTGGTGCCTCATAGCTCATTGTGGTCATTAGTTCCTAGATCATATCCAATTCGCCCATGAATTTGTTAACTAGTTATGCCACAGAGGCATGTAGTGCCTCATGGCTCATTGTGGTCATTAGTTCCTAGATCATCTTTAAAACATGGGGAGGTGAACCTTCAGTCCTCGAGCTGTTGTTGAACTACACATACCTGCATGCCCTGCAACTGTTTTGCTTCATTGTTGATGTAAGCATTTTGTTATATCAAAGTAGTGCCTCATGGCTTATTGAGGACATTAGTTCCTAGATAATGGAAAGGCTGAATTCTTATCTATATTGGTAGAGCAGAGATAATGGCAGCTGCCATGCGCAGCCAAAAGGTACATTTTAATAATAAAGAAATTGTAAATATATATGTATACATATAGGAAACAGGCCTGAAAATGACCTTATTTTAAACATGTCATTTGTGATTTTACAGCAACAAAGCTCAAGGTATGTCAATTCAAGGATAATTAAAAATCTATGGGGTTCTGATACAGTGTATACTAAAATATTTGCTACCCCGCTGTTGTATAATATAAATTAGAATTTTCTAAATGCTGTTTAATTCGTAATAAAATCAAAATATCTATATAGTTTTGCTATTTTTCCCGATTCTCAGGGGCAAGTATATATATATATATATATATATATATATATGCCCTGCAGAAGTTTTGCATCATTGTTTCTGTAAGCATCTTGGTATGTATTCACTAAGCAGGGTTACCCTGTTCAAACCCAGTTGACCAAAAAGTTTTGCTTCACTGGTTGTGTAAGCATTTTGGTATGTATTCACTAATCAGGGATAACCCTGTTCAGCCCAATTTACCAAAAGGTAAGTAACCCTCTAAATGATATGTTTTAATCGTTATAAACAAAAACTAATATTCGGCCTCCCATCAATTTGTTAACCAGTTATGCCACAGAGGCATGTAGTGCCTCGTGGCTCATTGAGGTCATTAGTTCCTAGATAATGGAAAGGCAGAATTCTAATATTCGCCCATCAATTTGTTAACTAGTTATGCCACAGAGCCATGTAGTGCCTCATGGCTCATTGTGGTCATTAGTTCCTAGATAATTTCCAATTCGCCCATCAATTTTTTAACTAGTTATGCCACAGAGGCATGTAGTACCTCATGGCTCATTGTGGTCATTAGTTCTTAGATCATCATTAAAACATGGGGAGGTGAGCCCTCAGTCCTCGAGCTGTATAAGGTCTGGACATGTCACAATGTAATATACAGTAATATATGGTGCTCAGCTATATAAACGGTTTAATACACTACACAGTAATATGTGGTATGCTTGCAGCGTTATACACGTTGTAATACCCAGTAATATGTGGTCTGTATACAGTGCTATACACTCTGTAATACACAGTAATATGTGGTATGCTTGCAGCGTTATACACGTTGTAATACCCAGTAATATGTGGTCTGTATACAGTGCTATACACTCTGTAATACACAGTAATATATGGTATGCTTGCAGCGTTATACATGTTGTAATACACTGTAATATGTGGTCTGTATACAGTGCTATACACTCTGTAATACACTGTAATATGTGGTCTGTATGCATCGATATAAACGGTTTAATACACAGTAATATGTGGTATTTGGTGTAAATCTTTTTTCGTTAATATACAGGTCTGGACATGTCACGCTGTAATACCGACAAGTCTGGTTATGTCTGCTTGCAATCAAAATTCAGCGATCGGCCACAATAAAGATAAACTTTTTAGTGCTATTTAACACACAGTAACATATGTCATGTATGCAACGATATATAGGTTGTAATATACAGTTAAGCTTTTTAAATATTTTTCAATTTAAAACCAAATACACTGTTTCTACATATGTTTGCAAAAAATAACGTGTGAGAATGTCATTTTGAAATTTGTGCTGTCATCATTAATCATGCATGGCCATTAAAATCAATACGCTTTTTAAATCAGTACCAGGTGTGATGCTTCCGCGCATCTAAGAAAATAGACACGGTCATTAGTCATTATGCTTTTTAAACCTGTACCATGTGTGACATAGTGTGATTTTTAAATAGTACCATATGTGCCATGCATGAAGTTTTAGCTGCTGGAATGTAAGAACATTTTGTGTTACTTTAAAATATATCTTTTTTTGTGTGTGTGTCATATGTGACATTCTTTTCAAAGCCATTATCTTTTAATACGGTTTAATATCGAGCTCTATAAATTTTATATTAAATTTTATATATAAGCGATATCAAACACTATCATTTAATATTAAAGGAGGCGTTACCCAGGAGAAAGGGGTGGAGCAACTGTCACTTTGACAGAAAGGTGGTCTTTCTCTACTAGTATCATCTACAAATTTGACTATAAAATTAGATTCTGAATATTACCTACAATCGAAAGTGTATAAAGAATATAAAAATTGCCTTAACACACAACTTTTGAAATTCCTATATTTAATGTCAATCCTGGAGATAGAACAGAATCCAATGGAACTAACTTCAGTTGATCTGACAGAAAATCCAACAGCCAGTTAAAAATGGGCACATCGTATCCGGTCTCTAAAAGTTTGGTAATTAGCACCGCTGGCACAACTGTATTAAAGGCGGAGCTATAGTACACAACAGTCTGACATACTGTAAGAGTCTCTATTCTCCAGATGACAGACAACCTTATGAAGAAACATAAAAGCAGCATCTTCAGTTGATCTGCTCTGCCTATAAGCAACCTGATTAGGATCGAAACCCGATGGAATACCACCCTTTAGGTGACCTAAAACAACTCTTTCAAAGCACTTCACAAACAATGATGTGAGAGCAAATGGACGATAATCATTTGGACCAGTGACTACTGTAGACTTAGAGACAGGAACAATTACTGACGCTTTAAAACATTGTGGAACAATACATTGGGCCAATAAAAAATACAAAATTTTAGTAAAAATACCTGCAAGTTGATCGGCACATGCACGTAAAACTCTGCCCGTAATCCAATCCGGACCAAGGGCCTTCCTGGCATTTGTTCTCCTGAGACAATGACTAACTTCAGATTCAGTCAAATTCAAGGGGCTAAAAGATTTGGCATTGCGGATGTTCTCAGTAGAAGTCAAGTTCACAAATCATGTATAAAAATTGTCTAAGTCATCTGCAGAAAGTCCACCTGACCTATGAGTAGATGAACCTTTACAATCAGTGATACGCTTAATCCCCTTCCACAAAGACCTTGCATCACCAGATTCTTTAAGGTGGCGCAGCAGGCTCGGTAGCTCGGTGCACTCGCCACAGATTCTATTCCCACTCTATGGGTGTCATGGATACCCATGAGTGGGAATAGTCCCTGCTGGTCGGCATGCCGACCGGCGGGCTATTCAGCGTTTGGGATCCTGGTGTCGGTACTGTGACTGGTGGTCTCCCGACCATCGGTCACATAACCGCATCCCTTTGGAAATATGTGGACTTCTTTCCGCCTAGTAACACCTTCTATACAGTACTTTATATACAGCAAAACCACATTGAAATCTACATTAACACTTAAATCCACCATTGCCTCCTCAATGAACTGATCCCAAACAGTGCATTCAAACAGCTCTGTAGACTAAATAAAGCCCCCACATGCCAAGTATTAACTTTCCTAATAAAAAGCCTATTTCTATTTATCACTAGAAGTCATTTCAAAATTAACAGTAGCGAAGAATGATCAGACTGCCCAATATGAGGGCACATAAAGGACTTATACGCATGGTCAAGGGTATTAAAACCACAAGTTGGTACCACTACATTATGCACAAACTTAAGTCCCATGCACACTAGGAGATATTCATTTCAAAAGACTTTGACATCTCTGAAAGAGATATCTTACGAGATATCTTTTACCCAAAGCAGTGCATACACACTGAGCTATTTTCCCAAAGAGCAGCAGATTTTCAGGAGGCAAAAGACTGCTGAAAATCTTTCATTAGAAAGGCTATTTACTAGAGATGTGCGGCGGGCACTTTTCGTGTTTTGTGTTTTGGTTTTGGTTCTAATTCCATTTTCGTGTTTTGGTTTTGGCCTGGTTTTAGATCTGGATGATTTTTGGAAAAAAACAAAAACAGCTAAAATCACAGAATTTGGGGTAATTTTGCTCCTACAGTATTATTAACCTCAATAACAATCATTTCCACTCATTTCTCATGTCTATTCTGAACACCTCACACCTCACAATATTGTTTTTAGGCCTAAAAGTTGCACAGAGGTGGCTGTATGACTAAGCTAAGCGACATAAGTGTGCGACACAAACACCTGGCCCATCTAGGAGTGGCACTGCAGTTGCAGACAAGATGGCACTATTCAAAAACTAGTCCCCAAACAGCACATGATGCAACAAAGAAAAGGAGGTGCAATTAGGTAGCTGGATGGCGTCAAGCTAAGCAACACAAGTGTGCGGTACAAACACCTGGCCCATCTAGGAGTGAAACTGCAGTTACAGACAGGGTGGCAGATTTAAAAACTAGGCCCCAAACAGCACATGATGCAAAGAGGAAAAGAGGTGCAATGAGGTAGCTGTATGACTAAACTAAGCGACACAAGTGTGCGGCACAAACACCTGGCCCATCTAGGAGTGGCACTGCAGTGGCAGACAGGATGGCAGATTTAAAAAATAGGCCCCAAACAGCACATGGACATATAGAAACAAACAGCAGTGGACATATAGCAGCAGCGTATATCGGGGGTAATTCTGAGTTGATCACAGCAGGAACTTTGTTAGCAGTTGGGCAAAACCATGGCCCTCATTCCGAGTTGTTCGCTCGCTAGCTGCTTTTAGCAGCTTTGCACACGCTAAGCCGCCGCCCTCTGGGAGTGAATCTTAGCTTAGCAGAATTGTGAACGAAAGATTAGCAGAATTGCGAATAGAAATTTCTTAGCAGTGTCTGAGTAGCTCGAGACTTACTCCTACACTGCGATCAGTTCAGTCAGTTTCGTTCCTGGTTTGACGTCACAAACACACCCAGTGTTCACCCAGCCTCTCTCCCGTTTCTCCAGACACTCCCGCGTTTTTCCCTGACACGCCTGCGTTTTTTCGCACACTCCCAGAAAATGGTCAGTTTCCGCCCAGAAACACCCACTTCCTGTCAATCACACTACGATCAGCAGAACGATGAAAAAACCTCGTTATGCCGTGAGTAAAAAAACAAATTTTTGTGCAAATTTACTTGGCGCAGGCGCACTGCGAACATTGCGCATGCGCAGTTTGCGACTAATCGCTCCGTAGCTAAAAAAAAATAACGAGCGAACAACTCGGAATGAGGGCCCATGTGCACTGCAGGGGGGAGGGCGAATATAACATGTGCAGAGAGAGTTAGATTTGGGTGTGGTGTATTCAATCTGCAATCTCAATTGTAGTGTAAAAATAAATCAGCCAGTATTTACCCTGCACAGAAACAAAATAAACCACCCAAATCTAACTCTCTTTGCACATGTTATATCTGCCTCCCCTGCAGTGCACATGGTTTTGCCCAACTGCTAACAAAGTTCCTGCTGCGATCAACTCAGAATTACCCCCTTTGTCACTGGAATTACTGATGACACAGGACACTACCAGTGGTCTGATGCAGCCCAACAGGTTGTTAATAATAATATAATTGTAATTTGTTATACTGCAGCAGTGGATATATATAGCAGCAGCGTATATCGTCACTGGAATTACTGATGACACAGCACACTACCAGTGGTCTGATGCAGCCCAACAGGTTGTTAATAATAATATAATTGTAATTTGTTATACTGCAGAAGTGGATATAAATAGCAGCAGTGTATATCGTCACTGGAATTACTGATGACACAGGACACTAGATATATGGCAGCAGAGAACACCAACACTGTGAATGGCTGGACTGATACAGCACAATACACAGACTAACCTGGACAGGTCTGCACAACACAGCCCCACTTTACAGCTACACTGGAGATATGGCAGCAGAGAACACCAACACTGTGACTGCCTGGACTGATGCAGCACAATACACTGAGTGACTATACTGGACTGGTCTGCACAACAACTTCACTGGATATATGGACTGGACTGAGCAGCACAACACTTGTCACCTCACTTTCCTGCCCCAATAAACAGAGACTGAGCACACTGAATACACGTCCTCTCACTCTCCGAGACTGGAGTGAAAATGGCCGCGACGCACAACTCCTTATATGGAATCCCCAAATCCCGCGAGAATCCGACAGCGGGATGATGACGTTATGCCGAGTTCGGGTTTCCGAGTCAAGAGGGAAGATCCGAGCCTGGCTCAGATCTGGACTCGGAAGGCAAAGTTCGGGGGGGGGTTCGGTTCTCTGAGAACTGAACCCGCTCATCTCTACTATTTACATAATGGGCTGGGTTTGAATTCCAAGGGTGGGAGCATGGGCCATTGCAAAAAGGTGGACTCTGCTGCCGTAATGTGTAAAAAGGGGGGCTGCTGCCATAATGTGTATAAATGGGGACTTATATATAAATGCAATTTATATATTACGTATATATTATACGTAAACATTGGTGGGCAGTGGTGCCAAAACATATACATTGCTGGCCTCTTCCAGCAATGTATATAGTATATACAGTATTACTGACTTAAATAAATATCATTGGTGGCCAGTGGTGCCAGTCATGTATACATTGCTGGCCTGTGCCAGCAATGTATTGTAAACGTCGGTTTACGTACAGGACTAAAAGCAACACTTTAAAAAGACATTTCATACACTTTAAATAGAGCCGCTGCGGCCGCTATACTTAATCCTTAACCTACGTACTTATTACACCATTAGTGAACAGAGCCCCGTACCGTGTACGTACTTTGCGTACAAACGCCGTGCTGGCTGTACAAAGTACACTCAGTGCGTACACACCCAAAGATACTCCATGAGCCCTTAACAGCTACACATGTGATAGTAATACACTTATAACCTTAGCAGGGAAAGGAAAACACGACACCAATTTGTATTTAAAATGCCGGGTTCCGACACCACAACATATTATTACTGAAAGGGGGTTACAATAACAAAGCAATACAATACAATAGAATAATGTCTACAGTCAATGGTACATATGTGTTTGGTTTTGTCGCCTGCCCTTCCCAGTCTGGTCCTCAGTCATCTGGGTAGATAACCTTTAGAGTCTGTCTGTGACCAGGCATGCAGCTGGCTCTTTTATACAATCTTCCAAAACTTAACACAATGGATACTGTAATCTCTTTGTCTATTGGACACAGGGATGGTCATTTACAGTACAGGAGAGGTCATAGGTTGGTTTGAATAGGTGGGCGATGTCTGTTCCAGATGCACTTGTGGGTGGTCTCCTCTGGGTTCCCGCCACATACCAAATGTACAGTAAATACAGTTTATATTTATATTCTGCTCCTACACATAACTATTCGCAGGAACGTGCGATCTTCTGCAAACCAACACCGGAATATTGCCCTTAATATACCCTACAGCTGGATACCAAACACCACCTTATAACCTTGTTCTGTCCTCTCCTATCCTGTAAAGTTGAATCCCTTTGTTCTGATACTAAACTGTTGTAACTTGCTGGTGCGGTGCAGGGAGACTATGTGTACATTGTGCACTATTTGGATTAAATATGTAATGTGTTTTGATGGCTTTTCCATGCGTTCACAAACTCTACTGTAAATACTTATACCACACGCTAATGCGCAGGACCGCGGGAGCGACAATACGCAAATTGCGAATATGCGCACACACGGCAGAACAAGTACACACACGGAGGCCATCTGTGTGTAGTTTGTACGTGATGTGTGTACTGCAATATTTTTTTACTTTGACAGTCCACCCTCTGGCAGTCACCAATAACTGCCACTACCTAATCAATAAACAGAAAAATATCTATACAATATCTACAGAAGCTTAGATGGTCGGGGGAGAGTTGTAGGTGGGAAATGTATGACCTAGTGGGATAGTAAAAGCATGTATGTATGAATCCATGTCTGAGGGGCATGTATCATCATGCCGTATATGTTCTACATAAGCTTCGAGGTATTGCAAAGTATACATTAAATTCTTCTCATCCTGTATTAAGGGTCTGTAAATGGGCCAACAAACACTACCAAGCTCTTTTCTGCTTCTTGTTCCAACAAATGGGGTACACATTTAGTTGATGATACATGGAGGGGGAACATATGTGAGTGCTAGTATATGTGGATATCACCTGTCGTCTATGTGTGACATTAACTGGAGGTTGAAGAGATGAAGATAAGACACATATATACAAATACATTCACATAAACATTTTGGGTTGGGCTGACGTCTTTTCCGGTTGGATGTATCTGGGCAGAGGGGGGGACAAAGAAAAACGGGTGAAAGAAACAGGCCATGAAATTCATTTGCAATCCTTATCATAACACTGTCTCTATGGATGGGTCGTAAATTAAATCTGCTGCTATAACAGTGCCCTCGCTCCTTAGACTCATCAAATTTGTGCCGTGCTTGCGCCGCATAGAATTTGAACACACCTAAATATCGAACCAATAATTATGAGGACTCCCAGGATACAAAGGAGAAACTTCCCCACACTCATAATGACATTTTGAGCCCACTCTCCTAAACCTGAGAACCATTTGCGTGGGTTCAACCATGAGACCCAGCCGTTCAGTTCATTACTCACAGTCGCAAAGGTAAGGTTGTGCTTCCTCCTGAACTCCCACTTCAACTGCAAGATCTCATCCATCTTCTGATCGATGATCTCTGTTGAGTCGTCAGTGCTGTTCGTTATATATGTACAGCACTTCACACCATATTGAGTTGCCAGAGTAACACAGTACCCACCTGTCACGGCTGTGACATAATTAAGAACCATCCTGTGCTGAATCAGTTCCTTCTTGTAGGCTTGTAACTCCCTTCCCGTATACCTGAAGGTGTCGTCATACATCTCAGTGATATTATCTATCAAGTTCGCTAGCGTATGGATATACCTATAATTTATAGTTCCTCTGGCAGTACAGGTAATGTCTAATGCGAGAAGGAACTGAATCCCGGTGGATTTGTGTATCAAATCAGAGGCTGCGTGCTCTGCCCTATCTATGAGGTGTCTCTTGATGATGTGTTCATAGTGAGTATGAGTATAAGGAGCCTGAGCACTGCGGTGAACGTCTTTCATTTTATCATGGGTTATGGTCATGACCTCTGGCAGTACTCTCCCAATATAACACAATCCCTCTGAGCTTGGGGCAAGCCACTTGTACGCCTTCCTCCCACATATGAAATAGGCATCATCTGGGAGAACATAGGGGACAAAATGTAACATCACCATATTGCAAACTTTCCAAGTAAAGAATCCAATTCCTAGTTCTCCCATGGTCTTGCTTCCACGGATATACCAATACCGAAAATACCTCCCACTGTTGGCTATTTGGCGAACAAGTTCAGAGTCTATGGATATCCTATCAGCTCTGTGTGAAAAGGTCATTGTCTGGTTATCCCACGTCACTTCCCAATTTCCCGGTTTTCGGTAATTGGAAATATTAAAATACAATTAAGACCTGTCTACATGATACTGGTGGAGCTTCAAACTAGGGGGACTAGAGATATTGAATTTCTTGTCCACCGGTCTCCCACCCCGCAATTCGAGTACCTCATGTATTGCTAAAGGGTATGGTACTAATCCTGACTTACTCTGACCTTGAGGTACTTGTGAGCACACCCAGCATTCTGTATGGTTTAAGACCTTACCCACTAGTGAGTGGTAATCACTCAACGGATGGCGGTCCATGTCGATATTAAGGTTTGATTGACATCTCTAGATGCACCCATCCTCTACTATATTCTCACAATTCCTACAAATACAATACTCATCAGACAATAACCCTTCACAGTGCCTCCGAGCTCCTTGACTACCAGAGCGCTTACTGATACCAGCCTTTACTCGAGTGATGTGCTGCTCCTGAGATCCTACAAATTCATGCTCGCCATCAGAACCCATTCCAGATCCCTGCTCGACCTCTCTGGGACCCTCACCAAAACAAACTGTCCTGATCAAAAACAGAATTACTAACAGAACCCGAAACGCAGTCTCTTGTGATCGATCCATTTCGTTAGGGGAAAGGAGGAAAATAAGGAGAAAAGACAGGAAAATACAGGGGTAGGTGAAAAAAGAAAATGGTGCGACAACCGTTCTAGATCTTGTTGCTCTCTGTGCTCAGATGCCCTTCAACAGTCCTGCCTCTCAACTTTCCCGGAACAAACACTCCAGTGATACGAGATTCTCTACACTCTGCTCTTTGTCACGACTTCTCTCTGGGTCAGCGGCCTTCTTGCAGTGGGACGAGTGGACCCAAGTCTTTCTTTCGGCGACCTTCAATGCTGTCATGCTGGTTAACAAGACTTGGTATGGTCTTTCCCACCTGTCTATGAGGCAACGTGAGTGTAAGAAATTTCGTATCATCACATAATCCCCAGGCTCAATGTCATGACAATTACTGTTCGGTAGGTCAGGAATCACCAGCTTTAAATTTCTTTGTTGATTTCTCAGCTGCTGGCTCATCCCAACCAAATATTTCACAGTCACTTCATTATTACATTTCAAATCATCCTGGGGGTCTATCATTACATGAGGTTGTCGACCAAAAAGAATTTCACAGGGTGATAAGTTAAGTGGAGACCTGGGAGTGGTTCTGATGCTGTACAACACTAGTGGCAAAGCTTCTGGCCACAACAATCCAGTTTCAGCCATTACTTTGCTCAGCTTGTTCTTAATAGTGCTGTTCATTCTTTCCACCTTCGCACTCGCCTGTGGCCGGTACGGAGTATACAGCTTGCTATTAATTTCCATCAGTTTGCACATGACCCGAAAGACTTCACCTGTAAAATGGGTACCCCTGTCACTTTCAATCATTCTAGGGATACCATATCTACACACAAATTCCTGCACAATTTTCTTTGCAGTGAACGTAGCAGTATTTGTGGCAGCAGGGAACGCTTCTACCCAGTTAGAAAATACATCAATACAAAATAACACATATTTCAAATTCCTACAGGGTGGTAACTGTATGAAATCGATTTGTATTACCTGAAAAGGTCCGTCTGTAGGAGGGATATGGGATGGCTCTGTTGGTATTGTCATTCCAATATTCTTCCTCAAGCAAGTAAAACATGTCATTGCTCTCTTACCTGCATGAGAAGAGAATCCTGGCACACACCAGTAGGCTCTTACCAACTTGCACATACCCTCTTTGCCCAGATGAGTCAGACCGTGTGCCGCCTCAGCTAGGCTTGGAAGATATGCTCTGGGGGCCACCGGCTTACCGTGTTCACCTGTCCACAGTCCTGAGGACTCCTGGCCATATCCCTTTGCCCTCCAGACTGCCATTTCCTGTAGGGAACACAAATTTTGTATTTCAATTAATTGTTGTGTGTTGATCGTGTTAAATGTCATCAGTGATGTGATGTTCATTTGTATGGGGGTGCTTGCTGCTGATTTAGCAGCTTCATCTGCCCGGCTGAACCAAGTTAAATTGGGTCCTAGTTGTAAGTGTGTGCTTAGCACTTGATAACAGCCACTCTGTCTGGTTCCTGTATTGCTGTCAAAAGCCTTTTGATGTGGGACGCATGCGCTACAGGTGTGCCAGCTGCCATCATGAAATTTCTGAAGCGCCATAGGGCCCCAAAATCATGCACTATTCCAAAGGCGTATCTAGAATCTGTGTATATATTAGCTGACTTACCCTTGGCCAATTCACACGCTCTGGTTAGGGCGACCAACTCAGCAACTTGTGCTGAGTGCGGTGGGCCCAGGGGTTCAGCTTCTATGATACCGTCGTCATCTACAACTGCATATCCAGTGCACAAGTCTCCCGATTCTGTATGTCTGTGGCAACTACCGTCAGTGTAGAAGGTAAAGTCTACTCCTTCCAGTAAGTTGTCACTGATGTCAGGTCTCGCTGTGAAAGTCTGATTCAGGTATTCCATACAATCATGCATATCAGTGACTGCACTAAATCCTCCTTCACCATCATTCTCATCCTCCACCCTTTGTGCCTGTCCAGGCACACTTGGCAAGTAAGTTGCAGGATTTAGTGAGCTGCATCTCTTAATGGTGATGTTTACCGGGGCCATCAGTGATAATTCCCACTTTGTAAACCGAGCAGATGAGACATGTCTGGTTTGGGCTGAGTTTAGTAAGGCTGATACTGCATGAGGTGTATGAATGGTCAGGTCATGTCATAAACACTACGTCCTTGCTTTTACTTACCAGCAAAGCTATCGCTGCAACACTTCACAAGCAAGTGGGGAGAGACCACGCTACAGTGTCCAACTGTGTACTGTAGTAAGCTAAAGGTCTGCTGGCATCACCATGTCTCTGAGTTAAAACCCCTGCCACGCACCCCGCACTTTCTGTACCGGACAATTCAAAGGGCTACTCATAATCTGGCATACCTAGGGGGTCATTCCGAGTTGTTCGCTCATTATTTTTTTCTCGCAACAGAGCGATTAGTTGCTAATGCGCATGCGCAATGCCCGCAGTGCGACAGCGCCAAGTAAATTTGCTATGCAGTTAGGTATTTTACTCACGGAATTACGAGGTTTTTTCTTCGTTCTGGTGATCGTAATGTGATTGACAGGAAGTGGGTATTTCTGGGTGGAAACAGGCCGTTTTATGGGTGTGTGCGAAAAAACGCTACCGTTTCTGGGAAAAACGCGGGAGTGGCTGGAGAAACGGAGGAGTGTCTGGGCGAACACTGGGTGTGTTTGTGACGTCAAACCAGGAACGACAAGCACTGAACTGATCGCAGATGCCGAGTAAGTGTGGAGCTACTCAGAAACTGCTAAGAAGTGTCTATCGGCAATTTTGCTAATCTTTCGTTTGCAATTTTGATAAGCTAAGATTCACTCCCAGTAGGCGGCGGCTTAGCGTGTGCAAAGCTGCTAAAAGCAGCTTGCGAGCGAACAACTCGGAATGAGGGCCCTAATGCAGGTGCCTGTGATAGGCACTGTTTGAGTCTGTCAGACGCCAGTTCGGACTCATCTGTGTGCGAGATCCGTTCTGGTTTGTTCGAAGAGACCATTTCTTGCAAAGGTAAAGCCAGTATAGAGAACCCTGGAATCCAGTTTCGACAGTACCCACACATTCCAAGGAAAGTGCGGATCTGTTGCTGAGTTTGTGGCAGTCATGTCACGAATCGCCTGTATTCTATCAGCAGTGAGGTGTCTAAGTCCTTGAGTCAAGCAATGTCCCAAATATTTGACCCTGGACCGGCACAACTGCAACTTATCCTTTGAAACCTTGTGTCCCGTTTGGGAAAGATGAAACAGAAGCTGTTTCGTGTCTTTCAAGGACGATTCAAGTGAGTCAGAACACAACAATAAGTCATCAACATACTGTATTAGTACTGATCCACTCTCAGGTTGAAAGGATTGTAAACAGTCATGCAAAGCCTGGGAGAAAATACTAGGGCTGTCAATGAAACCTTGGGGAAGACGAGTCCAGGTGTACTGTACTCCCCTGTATGTAAAGGCAAAAAGGTACTGGCTGTCAGGGTGGAGAGGGACAGAAAAGAAAGCAGAACAGAGGTCAATGACAGTAAAATAATTTTGCAGTAGAGGGAATTTGCATGAGGATGACAGCTGGATTGTGCACTACGGGGAATTGGCTCTAAACTATCTTGGTTATCCCCCTTAGATCCTGCACTAGCCTGTAACCCCTCCCCCACTCTTTTTCACAGGGAAGATGGGACTATTGGCGGAGCTGGACGTCCTGACTAGGATGCCCTGCTGTAGCAACCGCTCTATGACGGGGTACACTCCTAATTCTACCTCTGGCTTCAGAGGATACTGAGGGATTTTTGGAGCTATCCTACCATCTTTTACTTGTGCTACTACTGGAGCTACATTCGCCATCAATCCAGTGTCTTGTCCATCTTTGGTCCAAAGGGAACCCGGTATTTGTGAGTTCATTTCCTCTACCTTTGATGGACACTTGTCTATAACAGTAGAATGCGACATTAGCCTTTGAGGGGTGTCTAATATATCTTGCACTTCTTGAGCGTGGTTCTCAGGTATATCCAAGAAGACACCCTCAGGAGTACAATATATGACACACCGCGTTTTACACAATAAGTCTCTGCCGAGTAGATTAGTCGGAGCCGATGCAGCCAGCAGAAAAGAATGTTTGGTTTGCAAGGGCCCTATCGTAATCTCTGCAGGTCTACTCAAAGGGTATTGTTGCACCGTCCCTGTTACTCCCATTGCCGAAATCATTTTTCCCATGGTCTTTATTCCTGATGTGGAATTCAACACTGACCTGGCCGCCCCTGTATCTACAAGAAATGGTAATGGTACACCAGCTACATCAACCGTGACCTCAGGTTCACTACCAAGGCTAGCAATCAATTTCACTGGCTGCAGACTATAGGTGTGGCCCAACCCCTATTGTATATTGGGACCCTCCCGCAGCGCATTGGCAGCTACAATATGAGAGGGGGGTAGCTGAGAATTTTCGGAGGTCTGCCAATCTCTCCTTGGTGGGTATCTCCTTGTTTCCCCTGCATGTGGCTCGTAATTTCTCCTATGTGGTCCCTGATCCCAATTATGTGAATTGTAGTGTGGTTCGTATCCTGGTCTAGGGGGTCGGTATACATTATGGGGGTCATTCCGAGTTGTTCGCTCGGTATTTTTTTCTCGCAAAGGAGCGATTAGTCGCTAATGCGCATGCGCAATGTCCGCAGTGCGACTGCGCCAAGTAAATTTGCTATGCAGTTAGGTATTTTACTCACGGCATTACAAGGTTTTTTCTTCGTTCTGGTGATTGTAATGTGATTGACAGGAAGTGGGTGTTTCTGGGCGGAAACAGGCCGTTTTATGGGAGTGTGCGAAAAAACGCTACTGTTAGGCGCCGGGGTCCGCTCGTCGGTGCGGCCCGGCGCCTAGCAACCAGGGACGCCGTGCGCGTACAGCCGCCGGCTCCCTGGCAACGCTAGACGCCGGGCGCACGGAGCCGCTCTGACCTTAGCAACGGGGACGCCACGTTCGGCCGCGTTCCCCGTTGCTGGGTCTGTTCTAATTATATTTTGGTGTGCTGGCCGTGCAGCATGCAAGCTGCACGGCATTACCTGAGATTACCTTGTCTGGATCCTGATTGGAGGGTTCCTGAATAAAGGCACTCTCAGGACTTCTTACAGACGCCGGTGATAGCTTCCTGTTTGCCTGTGTCAGCTACAGAGAGTTTCCAGTCCTGCTCAATCCGGTTGTTCCTGTCCTCAGTGATCCTGTACTCGGAAGTTTGTCATCTATTCCTGGAGTCTGACCGAGCACCTTTAACATCCTGTGGTGTTCGTGAGTCGCGGCGCAGCCGTGTGTTGCGGCTTGTCCGCTTACTGTTTATTATTTAGTTTATTTGTGTTCTGGAGCTTTTGCGGAGGATTCCGCTCCCACAGATCCACTCTGGTATCCAGCGGTGCTGGATAGGAGTAACGGATCAGTGGATCTTTGGTTGTCCTTTTCCCTGGCGGCTAGTCCGCACATACCTTTGGTTTAAGTTAGTTAGCTTGTAACCCCTGGCCTGGTTGCTTAGTCAGAGGGCCCCTTGTTATCACCCTGTCTCGGATTTCCCTTTGTCTCCCATTAAGACCTGCGGGGGCATCGGGGTTGGGCAGACATAATCCGCCCTTCGAACGCGGCTGCCATGGGCTCAAGCAACCATAGTCTCGCAGGGGATTTCTGATAACACGGGCGAGACAACGGAGTTAGGGCGCCAGGGGTTACTAGGCTCTCCTGCTCCCACAACCAGCATATCTTCCCAGTACTCAGACCTCTGCCATAAGATCACCTCTGGTCTGGAGTACGGGAATCATAACATTATCACCGGCCAGACAAAAGAAAAAAAAAATTTAAATTAACAGGAGTTAATCTTTTTTTTTCACTTATTCAGTTGGGAGATTTTGTCGGCCTCATGAATCCCGCCGGTGTTGGGCCAAATCCTGGCCAGCTTCTAGTTAGTCAGATTCAAGAACTTACTCAGATGGTTCAGGATCTGTCCCTCCGGGTGAGGTCACAGGAAGATCTGTTACGGACTTCCCCGAGGGTCATCCCTGAACCAAAAATGCATCTGCCTGACCGTTTTTCTGGGGATAGAAAACAGTTTTTTAATTTTAAAGAGTCTTGTAAACTTTATTTTCGTTTAAGACCAGTCTCCTCAGGTACGGAGGCTCAGCGGGTTGGACTTATTTTTTCTCTGCTTCAGGGGGATCCTCAGACCTGGGCTTTTGGTTTAAAGACAGACGATCCGGCCTTATCGTCTGTAGACGCCTTTTTAAAATCTTTAGGGCTATTGTATGACGACCCTGATAGAGAGGCGTCCGCTGAGAGTCAGTTGCGTGCTCTTAGACAGGGTAGGAATCCCGCAGAGAGTTATTGTACGGAGTTTCGCCGTTGGTCGAACGACTGTGGATGGAATGACCCAGCCCTACGCAGTCAGTTTCGCCTCGGCTTATCTGAATCTATAAAAGACAGTCTCCTTCAGTATCCCGCTCCTGAGACTCTCGATAAACTCATGGAGCTCTCTATTAAGATAGATCGTCGGCTCAGAGAGCGGAGGGCTGAAAAAGGGGCATCTGTCGGGTCTACTCCTTGTGTTCTTTCCATTCCTGTAGACATGGAGGAGCCTATGCAGATAGGTCTTTCCAAATTGTCTCCTGAAGAAAGAACCAGGAGGCAAAATTCTGGTCTTTGTTTATACTGTGGAGGTAAGGGACATTTTGCCCGTAGTTGTCCGAACAAGTCGGGAAACTTCCTGACCAAGTGAGTTGTGAGGGGGTTCACTTTGGTCTGCAGCTTATCTCCTCAAATAATTCACTGTTAGTTCCTGCTAAAGTTTCCTTTGGCAGCCTCTGTTCCTCGGTCTCTGCTTTTGTGGACAGTGGAGCTGCAGGGAACTTTATGGATTTAACATGGGCCAAGGCCTTAGGTATTCCTCAGTTAACCTTGGGTAGGTGTGTCACCATGCATGGTTTAGATGGGAGTCCCTTGTCCAATGGGGTTATTTCTCTATGCACACCTCCTGTTTTACTCTCGGTAGGAGCTCTGCATTCTGAAAAGATTGAGTTTTTCCTTACCCATTGTCCAGCAGTTCCTGTGGTTCTGGGTCACCCTTGGCTGGCCTTTCATAATCCCATCATTGATTGGCAGTCGGGGGAGATCTTACAATGGGGTACCATCTGTAATAAAGAATGTATTACGCTTCCTATCCGAGTAGCTGCCGCCGTTCCCGCACCCATTCCTGGGGAATACCAGGATTTTGTTGATGTATTTTCCAAGGGCAATGCGGATATTCTGCCTCCCCATAGGCCTTATGATTGTGCCATTGAGCTAATTCCTGGTGCCACGTTGCCTAAAGGAAGGTTATATGCATTGTCTGGTCCTGAAACTGTGGCCATGAATGAGTATGTGAAAGAAAGCCTTGGGAAAGGATTTATCAGGCCATCTAAATCCCCTTTAAGTGCAGGTTTCTTCTTCGTAGAGAAGAAGGATGGTTCACTCAGACCCTGCATTGACTTTAGAGCTTTGAATAAAATCTCAGTAAAGAATACTTACCCTCTGCCGCTGATCTCTGTCCTCTTTGATCAGCTACGTTCGGCTGTGATTTTTTCTAAGATTGACCTGAGAGGAGCATATAACCTCATCAGAATCAAGTCAGGGGATGAGTGGAAAACGGCATTCAGTACTCAGTCAGGCCACTATGAGTATCTGGTTATGCCATTTGGCCTGTCTAACGCTCCGGCAGTTTTCCAGGATCTCATTAACGATGTGCTCCGTGAATTTCTTGGAAGATTCGTTGTAGTCTACTTAGACGATATTTTGATATATTCTGACTCTGTAGAACAACATGTTACCCAGGTGCGTCAGGTTCTAAAGAAATTACGTGAAAATCACCTATATGCCAAGCTGGAGAAGTGTGAATTTCATGTCACGGAGGTATCCTTTTTAGGGTACATTATTTCCCCTCGGGGATTCCGTATGGAACCAAAGAAGCTCCAAGCCATCCTTAGTTGGGCGCAACCCACCAACTTAAAAGCAATTCAGCGCTTTTTAGGGTTTGCGAACTACTATAGAAGATTTATTCACTCTTTCTCTGACCTAGTGGCTCCCATTGTGGCACTGACTAAGAAGGGAGCAGATCCTACCAATTGGTCACGTGAAGCTGAGTTATCTTTTCAGGCCTTGAAACAAGCCTTTGTCTCAGCCCCCGTCCTTAGACATCCCAACCCAGAATTGCCTTTCATGGTTGAGGTTGATGCCTCGGAGGTTGGAGTAGGGGCTATCTTTTCTCAGAAGGATCCGGATTCCCTTGAATTACATCCTTGTGCCTTTATGTCCAGGAAATTCTCATCTGCAGAATCCAACTACGATGTTGGTAACCGGGAATTGCTGGCTATTAAATGGGCTTTCGAGGAGTGGAGGCATTGGCTTGAAGGAGCGACTCATACCATTTCAGTTTTGACTGATCACAAAAATCTTCAATACATTGAATCAGCTAAACGACTGAATGCCCGGCAGGCTCGTTGGGCTTTATTTTTTACTCGTTTCAAATTTATTATCACCTTCAGGCCAGGTTCCAAGAATACTAAGGCAGATGCCCTGTCACGCAGTTTTCTTCCAGTTCAAGACAACAGTCCTGTTACTCCCATACTTCCGTCTTCAGTCATTCGGGCAGGCCTCACACAGGATGTATTTACCCAGTTAAAGCTGCTTCAACATCAAGCTCCTGGAAATACTCCTGCTGGTCGTCTTTTTGTCCCTGAGTTTTTGAGAGCAACTGTTTTGACGGAGTTTCATGATAGCAAAGTTGCCGGGCATCCGGGAATCGCTAAGACTTTGGAATTAGTCTCCCGCTCAGTATGGTGGCCTGGTCTTTCCAAAGACATTAAAGAGTTTGTTTTTTCGTGTCAGGTCTGTGCACAGCATAAAGTTCCCCGTTCTTTGCCTATAGGTCAACTTATGCCCTTGAATGTTTCTCTTAGGCCATGGTCGCATATCTCCATGGATTTTGTGGTGGACCTCCCTCTGTCAGCCGGATGCCGAGTCATATGGGTGGTAGTGGACCGTTTTAGCAAAATGGCCCATTTCATTGCTCTTCCCCGATTGCCATCTGCCCAGGGATTGGCAGTCTTGTTCCTCCGCCATGTTTTCAGACTCCATGGCTTACCCACTGATATTGTTTCTGATCGGGGTCCACAATTCATTGCACAATTTTGGAAGTCTTTTTGTGCTTCGTTAAAGATGAAATTATCTTTAACGTCCGGCTATCATCCCCAGTCCAATGGGCAGACTGAGCGAGTTAACCAATCTCTAAAACAATATTTGCGTTTGTACTCGGCCAAACTCCAAAATGACTGGTCTGAGTTTCTTCCATTGGCGGAGTTTGCTTATAATAATGCCTGTCATTCCTCCACCAATGTGTCTCCATTTTTTGCAGTTTTTGGTTTTCACCCCAGAGCTAATTCATTTTTTCAACATTCCTCTGTCTCCTCTCTGGCCCTGACCTCTCATCTTAAACTTATTTGGAGAAAAGTGCACCTGGCTCTCAGAAAAGCAGCATTCCGGGAAAAAAAAAATTCTGACAGGCTCCGGCGGCCGTGCACTTTTAAAGTAGGAGACAGGGTGTGGTTGTCGACTCGCAACATTAAACTTCGACAAACCTCAGCCAGATTGGGTCCTAGATTTATTGGACCATTTCACATTATCAAAAAAGTCAATCCAGTTGCTTTCCGGTTACGTTTACCAAAAACTTTGCGGATCGGAAATACCTTCCATTGCTCATTGCTGAAACCATATGTTTCGTCTAGTAGATTTCCTCGTAAAATATCTCAGGGGAGATCACCAATAAATGTACAGGGTCAGCAGGAGTTCTTGGTGGAGAAGGTTCTCGATTCCAAGTTGTCCCGGGGTCGGCTTTATTTTTTGGTACATTGGAGAGGTTATGGGCCAGAGGAAAGGTCTTGGGTCCTGGATGAGGATCTTCATGCCCCGAGGCTCAAAAGGGCATTTTTTCGAGAATTTCCTCAGAAACCTGGCTTTAGGGGTTCCTTGACCCCTCCTCAAGGGGGGGGTACTGTTAGGCGCCGGGGTCCGCTCGTCGGTGCGGCCCGGCGCCTAGCAACCAGGGACGCCGTGCGCGTACAGCCGCCGGCTCCCTGGCAACGCTAGACGCCGGGCGCACGGAGCCGCTCTGACCTTAGCAACGGGGACGCCACGTTCGGCCGCGTTCCCCGTTGCTGGGTCTGTTCTAATTATATTTTGGTGTGCTGGCCGTGCAGCATGCAAGCTGCACGGCATTACCTGAGATTACCTTGTCTGGATCCTGATTGGAGGGTTCCTGAATAAAGGCACTCTCAGGACTTCTTACAGACGCCGGTGATAGCTTCCTGTTTGCCTGTGTCAGCTACAGAGAGTTTCCAGTCCTGCTCAATCCGGTTGTTCCTGTCCTCAGTGATCCTGTACTCGGAAGTTTGTCATCTATTCCTGGAGTCTGACCGAGCACCTTTAACATCCTGTGGTGTTCGTGAGTCGCGGCGCAGCCGTGTGTTGCGGCTTGTCCGCTTACTGTTTATTATTTAGTTTATTTGTGTTCTGGAGCTTTTGCGGAGGATTCCGCTCCCACAGATCCACTCTGGTATCCAGCGGTGCTGGATAGGAGTAACGGATCAGTGGATCTTTGGTTGTCCTTTTCCCTGGCGGCTAGTCCGCACATACCTTTGGTTTAAGTTAGTTAGCTTGTAACCCCTGGCCTGGTTGCTTAGTCAGAGGGCCCCTTGTTATCACCCTGTCTCGGATTTCCCTTTGTCTCCCATTAAGACCTGCGGGGGCATCGGGGTTGGGCAGACATAATCCGCCCTTCGAACGCGGCTGCCATGGGCTCAAGCAACCATAGTCTCGCAGGGGATTTCTGATAACACGGGCGAGACAACGGAGTTAGGGCGCCAGGGGTTACTAGGCTCTCCTGCTCCCACAACCAGCATATCTTCCCAGTACTCAGACCTCTGCCATAAGATCACCTCTGGTCTGGAGTACGGGAATCATAACAGCTACAGTTTCTGGGAAAAACGCGGGAGTGGCTGGAGAAACGGAGGAGTGTCTGGGCGAACGCTGGGTGTGTTTGTGACGTCAAACCAGGAACGACAAGCACTGAACTGATCGCAGATGCCGAGTAAGTGTGGAGCTACTCAGAAACTGCTAAGAAGTGTCTATTCGCTATTTTGCTAATCTTTCGTTCGCAATTTTGATAAGCTAAGATTCACTCCCAGTAGGTGGCGGCTTAGCGTGTGCAAAGCTGCTAAAAGCAGCTTGCGAGCGAACAACTCGGAATGACCCCCTATGTGTACCTTTATTCCTACATTCCCTTGCATAATGTCCTTCCTTCTGACACTTATAGCATACTACTAGACGTGACTTACCATCAGGGGTCTGGGGTTTTGGCTGATGTGGTTTTGTTGTAAGAGCATTTATACTGAGACTCCCTGTGCTTACTGATGTTCCGGTCGTGCTCGATAGCGGACTCTCTCAATGCAGCCACCGAGATACCTCTCCAGTTAGGTAGAGACGTTTGTACCCTTTTTCTTAATGCCTCCTTTAACCCATCCATTAATACAGTAACAGCTACCTCCTTGTGATGTGCATTATCTTTAATGTCCTTGATCCCAGTGTATCTAGCCATTTCCTGCAGTGCTCGATGGAAATATTTGGATGCCATTTCACCTTCCTTTTGTCTTATGGAGAAAATTTTATTCCATATGACAACAGTAGGGAAATACACTCCTAGTTGCAGATTGATTTGCTTTACGTTCTCCTGATTGTATTCATCAGTGAGAGGTACTTCTGCATCTAACTTACTGTCTGGTATGAATTTCGTGGTGTGAATATTTGAGGGTAAACACACCCGTAGCACTGTTTGCCAATCTTTATTTGTGGGCTCATGGGCGTTACCTAACTCTTTAATGAATCTCTGGCATCCGACTTGATCTTTTCTGGGATCGGGAAATTCAGACATAATTGACCTTAACTCTGCTCGGGACCAAGGACAATGCATGGCAATGTTCCTGATGGGAGTTACTCCCTGATTGTCAGTTTTCCCGTTGGGAACTGCAATTACCCTGACAGGATTTAATTCAATTACATCATTCTGGTTTGATTCTATAATGTGAGGAGCTACAGTTTCTGTATAGTGTATGGTACCGTACTTACCTGTGGAAACGACCTCACTTATCCCTTCACTAGGGGGCTTTGCTACAATCCTTGGTGGTTGGGCCGTGCCCACCTGAGTATCCTGTATGGTGGTTGCTAGAGAGAGTGCCAATATCGTGCTGGGCTCATCTTCCTGCTCACAATCCTGGGGAAAATTTAAAATGGGATACAGCTGGCAAGGGTTAGCGTTAGTACATTTATCAATCACATTCCTATCCTGTACTAATGCCCCATTGCTTGTAGCCACTTTTTCCCCCCACAATATATGGTGGTGGTGGTGGTGGTGGTGCAGTCGCCATTGTTTTCCCACTAGGTTTGGAACCTGCTGCGCAAGCTAATTCCCTTTGCACATCACCCTCTTGCTGCCATAAATTTAAACAATCTGTATGTCTAATCCTTTGTTTCCTGGATTTTATCAGACATATCCTTATCCTTAAGTTCTGCAATACCTCTGGTTCAAAGCTGCCCACCTTAGGGAATGGTACCCTATCTTTGTCAGTCATATGTAACCATTCATTGCAAAAAGCCTCCGTGTGTGAACCATATTTTTCACACATAATAAACCTTGCTGACCCTCTCGGTCACAATTCTGACCTTCTCGGTCCCGAGTCTGACCTTCTTGATCCCAACTCTTCTGCCTGAACCCTGGCTACCATACGTCCCTTAGTTGAGCAACATGCTCCTATAATTTGCGGGTCTTGCCTTCTGGGCTAATCCCACAAATACCAAAATACTCAATATAAGGCGACGGTGAAAGTTCTCCGAGCGCTTCCACCCACTCTCGCCCACGTTGGCCGGTACTACCATACACTGTCGATAGCGAAGGTGATGTACCCAACTTAGGGTCCCTAATTGAACTATATTTACTGGAAGTTTTTAGGAATAACTTACCCTTTCCAGTAAAGTATCTGTCATTGGAGATTTTCCTGAGAGAGACCAGCAAAAACTCCCTATGCACTTTTTATACACAAATCACACTTGCGTATGCCCTACATAGCGCTAATGATACCGTGATTTTACAGAAAAGCTTGTAGAAGGGGTATCAAGTTGCGCTATATATCACACCCACAAACACGCGGTCCAATCGCACAGCGTATAGGTACTTGTTACCTATCCGCCGTACGACCACTGGAATCGAATCCCAAGCTGCGAAACCTCAGCCGAAGCATATCAAAAACTATATGGGTCACCACAATTCCCTACCAAGCTCCTGTGTAAATCTCCTCACGACTTACGTATTCCAATCTATACTAACGTGAGTCAGCCGCCTCACGCTGCCAAGCCTCCACTCACTTGGTGTACCAACTACGGGATCCCGAATTTCCAGGTTCAATCCACTCACTCCTACTTTCGCTCACTCAAATACACTTTGTTTTTCTGTACAGAAAATTTTCACTCGTTCTGATTGGCAGCTTTAACCCCAGAGGCAATACAGTTTAAACAAAAGTTTTATACTAATCTGCTTTAAAAACTGGGTAGTTTTGTACTATTGTAGCATGGCTACTGTCCCACCTTTTAACTAAGTGACACTATTGTGTAACTTGTACTTAGCGCCCGCACTCTTACGCACTTTGCGTAAACACACGACCGTGCGTGTCTTTTACGCTGCGTGCGCAGTCCTGTACTTTGTCCGAGACACTTGTACAAAACCGTGCATCCACAATAAAACAAATCACACAACTCTATAAATGTGAACAATACTAATTACTATTGCCCACTAGACACAACTTGTTCTGTATAAAGTTTTATGCAGACCTGCGTTTGTGTCTTTACACTTACTTCCTTAAAATACTGTTATCTCAAATTTAACTATACAGCAACAAATGTATCCGATTTCACACAGATCTAAATGAATCTAGCAATCTGAGTCTTGTGTCAACAATGTGAGAGGGTATTCAAAGTATCGGTGCCCTTTCTGTACGCTTTTTGGCACCAAAAAAATTTCACAGATTTTTAAATAGCTTTTTTCCTGTGTTTTACGGGTTCTACCAGCACCTCTGCAGACCAGACAGAGCAGACGTCATCTAATCAGCACACAAGTAGGGTTTTCAGTGTATCCATCGACCAAGAAAAGGTTACATAGGGTAACTTTCCGCCCTTTGCTGATAGATTAAGTCTGCTATGACCTGTTAGGCTGTGAGCATGTGGAAACCGGATGATGCCCCCAATTGTAAACGTCGGTTTACGTACAGGACTAAAAGCAGCACTTTAAAAAGACATTTCATACACTTTAAATAGAGCCGCTGCGGCCGCTATACTTAATCCTTAACCTACGTACTTATTACACCATTAGCGTACAGAGCCCCATACCATGTATGTACTTTGTGTACAAACGCCGCGCTGGCTGTACAAAGTACACTCAGTGCGTACACACCCAAAGATACTCCATGAGCCCTTAACAGCTACACATGTGATAGTAATACACTTATAACCTTAGCAGGGAAAAGAAAACACGACACCAGTTTGTATTTAAAATGCCGGGTTCCGACACCACGACATATTATTACTGAAAGGGGGTTATAATAACAAAGCAATACAATACAATAGAATAATGTCTACAGTCAATGGTACATACGTGTTTGGTTTTGTCGCCTGTGCTTCCCAGTCTGGTCCTCAGTCATCTTGGTAGATAACCTTTAGAGTCTGTCTGTGACCAGGCATGCAGCTGGCTCTTTTATACAATCTTCCAAAACTTAACACAATGAATACTGTAATCTCTTTGTCCATTGGACACAGGGATGGTCATTTACAGTACAGGAGAGGTCATAGGTTGGTTTGAATAGGTGGGCGATGTCTGTTCCAGATGCACTTGTGGGTGGTCTCCTCTGGGTTCCCGCCGCATACCAAATGTACAGTAAATACAGTTTATATTTATATTCTGCTCCTGCACATAACTATTTGCAGGAACGTGCGATCTTCTGCAAACCAACACCGGAATATTGCCCTTAATATACCCTACATCTGGATTCAGTGGCGGAACTAGCGAGCGGTGGGCCCATGTGCAACAAAATGCTTTGGGTCCCCCCTCTCATCCCGTCCAAGTCCACCCCCTCATCCCCAACTCCAAATTAGGGATCCCTTGCATGTTCCTGTATAATATATATATATATATATATATATATATATATATATACACAACAGAAAAACTGTGGCACTCAGGGACTGATATAAAGTCAATGTATTAAGCAAAACATGACATCCATCGACATTTAAGGGAATTTAACCCCTTTCTCAAAATGTAAGAATATCAAAAGGTATTTTCTTACATCTTGAGAAAGGGGTTAAATTCCCCGAAATGTCGATGGATGTCATGGTTTGCTTAATACATTGACTTTATATCAGTCCCTGAGTGCCGCAGTTTTTTCTGTTGTGTATCCATACCTTTCTGAGGGCACCGGGGCACTTCGTCATCTAAGGGAGTGCCGGGCTGTTTTTACAAATAAATATATATATATATATATATATATATATATTTATATTTTGATATATTATTTAGAAAAGGGATTGCTCACCACACAGGTGTATTGTGTGTATGTATATATAAAATATTCAGCGGCACTCAGGGAAGTACAGTATGACATAACGGTAGAGATACACATAATGATGGGATCCGTTCAAGTTTAGGATGTGGATGTGTCCTAGATTTAGGATGTGGAGAGGGGGGGGGGTGATTATTTGGATGCAATGGGGGCACTGTGCTGGAGAGGACCTGCTGAGGGAAACCTGCTCAGGGCCAGGGAAATGGATACCTAGCAACAGTGCTGTAACTAGACATTTTAGCGCTGTGTGCAAGAAACGGCATTGGCACCCCCTTTATGTAAAATAGTGGCAGTGTGCGCCGTAGGCACGTGGCAAAAATATAAGGGCGTGGCTTCATGGGGAAGGGGTGTAGCCACAAAATAATACCAATTCATATTATGGTGCACAGTAGTCTCCATTACTCAAATACCCCACACAGTAGTGCCACTACACCATGTAGAGCCCCTTTTACACATTACGGCAGACTCAGAGTCCCCTTTTTTACACATTACAGCAGACATCGTCCCCTTTTAAACATTACGGCAGACAGCGTCCCCTTTTACACATTACGGCAGGTAGATAGATAGATAGATAGATAGATAGATAGATAGATAGATAGATAGATAGATAGATAGATAGATAGATAGACAGAAAAAACAGATTATACTTACTGTCTCTCCACTGGCTCAGGCAGTCAGGCTCCTCGGTGCAGGCAGTCAGGCAGATCCTGGGCAGGGGAGAAGGAGGAGGAGGAGGGAGGAAGACTCAGGAGCCGCAGCAGCGCAATGTAATTGGTGTTGGCACTGCTGCAGCTGTCCGTTTCCTTTCACATAGCATTCATAGCGGCGGCGCCCAGCCTATGTGGAAGGAGAGGGACAGCTGCAGCGGCGCCACCAATTACATTGCGCTGCTGTGTCTCCCGAGTCTCTCTCTCTCCTCCTCCTTCTCCGCGTGGCTGCGTCCCTGCGCTCTGCTGCTCATCTCCTCTTCGTTGGCCCGCAGCACACAGTGGCAGGCGGCATGTAATGAGTCACTTTGACTCATTGCATTCCACTGGCTTTGGGCCCCTTGACAGCGGTGAGCCCCAGAACAAGGCACCGCTTGCACTGGTGGTAGTCTTGCCACTGCGTGGGACGCATGCACTGTGCTTCTGTGCATACACACCGTGAAATGCCTGTGCTGTGCTTCTGTGCATACACACCATAGGATGCATGCACTGTGCATACACATCGTGGGACACATACGCTGTACACACCAAGGGAGGCCTGCACTGTGCCTCTGTGCATACACACCACCAGACACAAGCGCTGTGCCTCTGTGCATACACACCGTAGAACGCCTCTGATGTGCCTCTGTGACTGTGTACACACCGAGGGATGTAAGCACTGTGCCTCTCTGCATACACACCACCAGACACAAATGCTGTGCCTCTGTGCATACACACCGTAGAACGCCTCTGATGTGCCTCTGTGACTGTGTACACACCGTGGGATGTAAGCACTGTGCCTCTCTGCATACACACCACCAGACACAAATGCTGTGCCTCTGTGCATACACACCGTAGAACGCCTCTGATGTGCCTCTGTGACTGTGTACACACCGTGGGATGTAAGCACTGTGCCTCTGTGCATACACACCGTATGACGCATGCCCTGTGCCTCTGTGAATACACACCATGGGACACATGCGCTGAGCTTCTGTGCGTACACATCATTGGACGCATGTGCTGTGCCTCTGTGCATACACAACGTGGGACAGATTGGCTGTGCCTCTGTGCATACACACAGCGGGATACATGCGGTGTGCCTCTGTGCATACACACTGTGGGACACATTTGATGAGCCTCTGTGTATACACACCATAAAACACCTTTGCTGTACCTCTGTGTGTACACACCATGGGTAGCCTGCGCTGTGCCTCTGTGTGTACACACTGTGGGATGCATGCGCTGTGCCTCTGTGTGTACACACTGTGGGATGCATGCGCTGTGCCTCTGTGTACACACTGTGGGATGCATGCGCTGTGCCTCTGTGTGTACACACTGTGGGATGCATGCCCTGTGCCTCTGTGTGTACACACTGTGGGATGCATGCGCTGTGCCTCTGTGTGTACACACTGTGGGATGCATGCGCTGTGCCTCTGTGTGTACACACTGTGGGATGCATGCGCTGTGCCTCTGTGTGTACACACTGTGGGATGCATGCGCTGTGCCTCTGTGTGTACACACTGTGGGATGCATGCGCTGTGCCTCTGTGTGTACACACTGTGGGATGCATGCGCTGTGCCTCTGTGTGTACACACTGTGTGATGCATGCGCTGTGCCTCTGTAGGGTGCACTGGTAAAAAAAAAGAAGACAACATTACATTTCAATTATACTGTTATAAATACATTATTGGCCCCAATAAATAACACATTTAGTACCAGTGGCATAATAAGTTTAGTGTTGCTAGGATACTAATAGAATTAGTATTCAGCATTACTTACCTCTCCGGTGAGATCCAGCGCTGTCTCTCTCCCCAGCGGCGCTGCCAGTGACAGGCTTCTTTGTAATGCACATGTGCGACAATCAATATGTGCATGTGCATGACCGCTTCATCCGGCAGAGACCCGGCAATGCTCAAAAGGCATATTCTTTATAAAATATTATTTAAAAAAAAAAACATCATTTATAATAGTACAGTTCTATATTCTAAAATGCTAACGCTGTTTCTCACCTCTGTGGGGGGAATTCAAGTGTTGTGCATGTCGGCGGCCACTAGATGGCGCACAGCGAAGCAGTTCAAGTGTTGCTCTGTACGGGCGTGCACAGCTGCTGGCGCTGACATTACTGTTGTTCCGCCATTATGTTGGGCTGGTAACTAGTTGATATATACTGTTGTTTACTGCAGTAAAAGCTTCTAGGGCTGCATAGTCTGCAGTGCTCTAGAAGCACATTATAGCAGGCGATATACACAGCCTGGCCTTTCTGCTGGAAGCTCATACTGCTAATAGCACCGCGGACTGGCAGTCCCACACAGGGGAATGAGTTTCCTTCCTGAGACTGCTATATGATAAGGGCAGGCAGTGCTTCCAACAGGAAGACACTGCACAGCCAGCTACTCTTCATGCAGGTCTACACTAGGGATGGCCATCAGCATTACCTCCATCGATGGTCACCATTGATGGTTATGGTGACACAAACCATTGATGGAAAATAACTATTCTGTGCATATCCATCGATGGTTTTACCATTGGTGTTTATGTACATGCGTGACTGCAGGCTATGCTTCTGTGTCAGAGCTGGGGGCAGGGCTGAGCTGTGAATGACAGCTCCTAAAAGAGGTTGAACATCCCATTCCTGGCTCTTACACACAGTGTAAGAGCCGGAGGCTGTGCAGGGCTGCTAGCTGACAGCCCAGCAGCCCTGAAAACAACAGGGTAAAAAAGAAAAAGAAAACATCTGGCATCCTGTTACCATCGATAGTGTATAATCATCTGGTTATACACCATTGATGGCAAAAGTATTCAACATCGACCATAGACTAGAGATTTGCGGCTGGCACTTTTCGTGTTTTGTGTTTTGGTTCTAATTCCACTTTCATGTATATGGTTTGGCTTGGTTTTGCCAAAACCACCCTTTTGTGTTTTGGTTTTGGATCTGGATAATTTTTGAAAAAAAACATAAAAACAGCTAAAATCACAAATTTTGGGGTAATTTTGCTCCTACGGTACTATTAACCTCAATAACATTCATTTCCACTCATTTCCAGTCTATTCTGAACACCGCACACCTCACAATATTGTTTTTAGGCCTAAAAGTTCCACCGAGGTGGCTGTATGACTAAGCTAAGCGACACAAGTGTGCGGTACAAACACCTGGCCCATCTGGGAGTGGCACTGCAGTTGCAGACAAGATGGCACAATTCAAAAACTAGTCCCCAAACTGCCCATGATGCAAAGAAGAAAAAGAGGCGCAATTAGGTAGCTGGATGGCCAAGCTAAGTGACACAAGTGTGCGGCACAAACACTTGGCCCATCTAGGAGTGGCATTGCAGTGTCAGACAGGAGGCACTTTTAAAAAACTAGTCCCCAAACAGCACTTCATGCAAAGATGTAGAAGAGGTGCAATGAGGTAGCTGTATGACTAAGCCAAGCGACACAAACAATTGGCCCATCTAGGAGTGGTTAAAAGACTCAGAACCAGGCTTCTATAGATGTAATAACTGCCCAGCGTGTACTAAAACAGGAACAAGAACAACTAAACCTATAAGAAATATTTCTTCAAAATAACCTGCAACTCTGTAGGAGTTATGGGGGTCATTCCGAGTTGTTCGCTCTGTATTTTTTTCTCGCAACGGAGCGATTAGTCGCTAATGCGCATGCGCAATGCCCGCAGTGCGACTGCGCCAAGTAAATTTGCTATGCAGTTAGGTATTTTACTCACGGCATTACGAGGTTTTTTTTTTCGTTCTGGTGATCGTAATGTGATTGACAGGAAGTGGGTGTTTCTGGGCGGAAACTGGCTGTTTTATGGGAGTGTGTGAAAAAACGCTACCGTTTCTGGGAAAAACGCGGGAGTGGCTGGAGAAACGGAGGAGTGTCTGGCCGAACGCTGGGTGTGTTTGTGATGTCAAACCAGGAACGACAAGCACTGAGCTGATCGCAGATGCCGATGTAAGTCTCGAGCTACTCAGAAACTGCTAAGAAGTGTCTATTCGCAATTCTGCTAATCTTTCGTTCGCAATTCTGCTAAGCTAAGATTCACTCCCAGTAGGCGGCGGCTTAGCGTGTGCAAAGCTGCTAAAAGCAGCTAGCGAGCGAACAACTCGGAATGACCCCCAATATACTTACTTATCTGTCCATGCAGACTACAATATGTAGGAAAGACCACCCGCAAGCTACATATAAGAGTCAATGAACACCTTAACAATATAAAGAATGGGAAGGAAAATCACAGTATACCAAAACACTATAAACTAAAACATAACAGCGATCCGTCCTCCCTAATTTTCGTAGGTCTGAAACAAATTAATAAACCATGGAGAGGGGGTGATTGGGACAAGACCCTCTTGAAGGAAGAAGCAAAACTTATCTTTGAATTGGATGCATTAGTACCAAGAGGTCTAAATGTAGATTTTGAACTGCATCCATTTCTGACGTCATAAACTAACACATATACCATATGAAGTCTAAGCAGTAAAAATCTAAGTAAAAGTCTCTGTTAAGAATAAAATGAATGTCTATCACATCCCGTAGATGTATTATATTTGTTTATATATATGTGTATATATATATACATATATATACACTTAATTCATTTTAATTTGATTTTTACATAAAAAATTAATTTTTCTTTTCATACTTTTTTCTTTTCAATTTTCTCTGTCTTCGGCATATTTCTAATTTTTTCTCCCTATTCCCCTGTATTATAATAAATCTACATTACAGTCACAAGAGACTAATTTAGATATCTCTATGGTATACAGTTTACTTCAAATACATTTTTGCTGCTATAAATTATTGCTGAGCTATAATAAATAGAAGATAATGCAACCCTCCTGCAGACAAAAACCACAATGTGATACTATGTTTGAGACAGTCTTTAAATAGCAAGATTTTTTCAACAATGTAACACATGTAACACATGAGGTATGGAGAATAGAAACAAATGTCCTATGAGTGTATAGTGACTTCTAATCTTTGATGTATATACTGTATAGATACACAGGGCATATGCCCTGTTTATTTTTATTTTTATTTTTATGTGTTATGTGTGTCTTTGTGTCTATGTTTCTTCTTTTTTCTTTCGTTTTTCCATTTCTGTGCATGCATTCGCAAAATAATGCATAATATATATTTTTAAGAAAACGCTGGCATAAAAATACCTTTTAGAGGAAGAATTTATACCTTATACTTTTTAATTTTATTTTTATAAAGCTATATAACAAGTATGATGCGCCCAAAATAAAGTGCTGTTTAAATGCCGGACACAATGAGGGCAGAAGTGACATGCCGCGTCTTGAATCACAAGTACGGGCAAAACTCGTGTTAAAAAACCAGAAGGACGAGGGGATCGGTCATCCTGACGAAGCCTAGTTACGCAGGTGAAACGCGTTGATTGTGGAGCAACGGATCAGAGAAGCCCGCTAGCCTACCGCCGTTACTTACACCGGACCAGTCTGCCGGCAGACACCCTCACCCTCTGGACTAGCGAGGCGCAAGCCCCCAGTACGGGAAACACGTTTCAGGTCAGTGGAGAAAGATAAATCTGACCAGTATCCCACGGAGAACTTACACGTTAGCCTGTGTTCCCTTCACCAGAAGGACTTTCTCTTCTTCATAAGGACCTTTGCGGTCAGAAGTTTTTACAGATCTTTTAAATAGCATAGCGTTATTACGGTACAAAAAAGAACAGTGATATACAAAGAGTGTACATTGGGACAAGAGCACTTTAATAATTATAGACAGATTAAAATGCTGACGCGTATCTGTCTTTCTTATACTGTCTTGTATTGTCTGTGTATATTTGTTTTGTATACCGGTATTAGGATTGTTTTATTTTATTTTATATATTTTTATAATTATATAATTCTTATTTAAATCATTCAAATAAACACATTTATTTACAAAGAATATATGCCTAGACTTTGTCTATAGTGAGTGCGGGGAATCCTTTTCTACCATCTAGGAGTGGCACTGCAGTGGCAGACAGGAGGGCAGATATCAAAAATAGGCCCCAAACAGCACATGATGCAAAGAAGAAAAAAAGGTGCACCGAGGTTGCTGTATAACTAAGCTAAGCGACACAACCACATGGCCCATCTAGTAATGTCATGCAGTGGCTGAATGTCGAAAGTGGGACACAGTTGTTAAGTCCACTGACAGCATCTCCAGCACGCCCCTGTCATTTTTAAAATTCTGCAATTGGTGGACTTATACAGCAGTACCCCAGGACTAATACAGCAGTACGCCTGGACTCATATGGCAGTGTCAGGCAGGATGGCACTTTTCAAAAACTAGGCCCCAAACAGCACCTCATGCAAAGATGTCAAAGAGGTTTACTGAAGTAGCTGTAAGGCTAAGCCAAGCAACACAAACAAATCCCACTGGAATTAAATGGCAAAATCACTGGAATTATACGTCCAAATCACTGGAATTATACATCCAAATCACTGGAATTAAATGGCAAAATCACTGGAATTATACGTCCAAATCACTGGAATTAAATGGCAGTACCATTGGACATATACGAAAGTGTCAGACAGGATGGTACTTTAAAAAAAATTGTCCCCAAACAGCATATGATGATAAGAAGGAAAAGAGTTGCAAGATGGAATTGTACTTGGGCCTTCCCACCCACCCTTATGTTGTATAAACAGGACATGCACACTTTAACAAACCAATCATTTCAGCGACCGGGTCTGCCACACGACTGTGGCTGAAATGACTGGTTTGTTTGGGCCCCCACCAAAAAAAGAAGCAATCAATCTCTCCTTGCACAAACTGGCTCTACAGAGGCAAGATGTCGACCTTATCCTCATCCTCCGATTCCTCACCCCTTTCACTGTGTACATCCTCTTCCTCATAGAGTATTCATTTGTCCACACTGGAATCCACCATCACAGGTCCGTCTGTACTTTCTGGAGGCAATTGCTGGTGAAGGTCTTCCCGGGGGAATTTATAATTCATTTTGATGAACATCATCTTCTCCACATTTTGTGGAAGTAACCTCCTACGCCAATCGCTGACAAGGTTACCGGCTGCACTAAACTCTCTTTCGGAGTACACACTGGAGGGTGGGCAACTTAGGTAAAATAAAGCCAGTCTGTGCAAGGGCATCCAAATTGCCTTTTTTTTGCCAAATTGCCTGCCAGTATACATACGGACTGTCTGACATGCCTACTTGGATGCTGTCACTCATATAATCCTCCACCATTCTTTCAATGGTGACAGAATCATATGCAGTGACAGCAGACATGTCAGTAATCATTGGCAGGTCCTTCAGTCCGGACCAGATGTCAGCACTTGCTCCTGACTGCCCTGCATCACCGCCAGCGGGTGGGCTAGGAAATCTTATCCTTTTCCTTGCAGCCCCAGTGGCGGGAGAAACTGAAGGAGGAGCTGTTGATGGGTCACGTTCCACTTGAGTTGACAATTTATTCACCAGCAGGTCTTTGCACCTCTGCAGACTTGTGTCTGCCGGAAAGAGAGATACAGTACAACGTAGGCTTTAAACCTAGGATCAAGCACGGTGGCAAAAATGTAGTGCTCTGATTTCAAAAGATTTACCACTCTTGAATCCTGGCAAAGCGAATTAAGGGGTCTATCCACAAGTCCCACATACTTTGCGGAATCGCTCTGTCAATGCTCCTCCTTCAATTTCTCCAGCTGCTACTGCAAAAGCCTGATGAGGGGAATGACCTGACTCAAGCTGGCAGTGTCTGAACTGACTTCACGTGTGTCAAATTCGAAGGGTTGGAATACCTTGCACAAGACAGAAATCATTCTCCACTGCACTTGAGTCAGGTACATTCCACCTCCTTTGCCTATATCATAGGTAGATGTATAGGATTGAATGGCCTTTTGCTGCTTATCCATCCTCTGAAGCATATGGAGTGTTGAATTCCATCTCGTTTACCACCTCTTGCTTCAGTTGATGGCAGGGCAGGTTCAGGAATGTTTTCTGTCACTCCAGTCTTCAGCACGCGGTGGCAGAATGTCGAAAGTGGCGCGCAATTTTTTGGGCCAGCGACAGCATCTCCTGTACACCCTTGTCATTTTTCAAAAAATTCTGCACCACCAAATTAATTGTATGTGCAAAACATGGGAAGTGCTGGAATTTGCCCAAATGTAATGCACGCACAATATTGGTGGCGTTGTCCGATATCACAAATCCCCAGGAGAGTCTCATTTGGGTAAGCCATTCTGCGATGATGTCCCTCAGTTTCCGTAAGAGGTTGTCAGCTGTGTGCCTCGTACGGAAAGCTATGATACACAGCGTAGCCTGCCTAAGAACGAGTTGGCATCTGTGAGATGCTGCTACTGTTGCCGCTGCTGTTGGTGCTGCGGATGGCCATACATCTACCCAGTGGGCTGTCACAGTCATATAGTCCTTAGTCTGCCCTGTTCCATTTGTCCACATGTCTGTGGTTAAGTGGACACTGGATACAACCGCATCTTGTAGGACACTGGTGACTCTTTTTCTGACGTCTTTGTATATTCTCGGTATCGCCTGCCTATTGAAGTGGAACCTAGATGGGATTTGGTACCAGGGACACAATACCTCCATCAATTGTCTAAATCCCACTGCACTAATGGCGGATACTGGACGCACTTCTAACACCAACATAGTTGTCAAGGCCTCAGTTATCCGCTTTGCAACAGGATGACTGCTGTCATATTTCATCTTCCTCACAAAGGACTGTTGGACAGCCATTTGCTTACTGGAAGTAGTACAAGTGGTCTTCTGACTTCCCCTCTGGGATGACGATCGACTCCCAGCAGCAACAACAGCAGCGGCAGCAACAGCAGGCGTACCACTCAAGGATCCACGGGAGGAATCCCGGTTAGGAAAGGACTGCTCAGTCTTGACAGTGATATGGCCTGCAGGACTACTGATGTTCCTGAATGAGGAGGAAGTCGACGTTGAGGGAGTTGGTGGTTTGGCTTGCAGGAGCTTGGGTACAGGAGGAAGAAAGGATTTAGGTGTCAGTGGACTGCTTATGCACTTACCCAAAGTTTCACAACTTGACACTAACTTCTGATGAATGAGCAGCAGGTGACGTATAAGGTAAGATGTTACTAGGTGGTTAACATCCTTACCCCTACTTATTACAGATTGACAGAGGCAACAGATGGCTTGACACCTGTTGTCCGGATTTGTTGAGATATAATTCCACACCGAAGAGGTGGCTTTTTTTGGCAGTTTGTGCAGGCATCACAATGGGCTTCTTCATCCCGCGGACATCAGGTGTCTCCCCCGGTGCCTGATGTAAACAAACTACATCACCATCAGAATCCTCATTGTCAACTTCCTCCTCAGAGCCAGCAACACCCATATCCTCATCCTGGTGTACTTCAACAGTGACATCTTCAATTTCAATATCAGGAACTGGACTGTGGGTGCTCCTTCCAGCACTTGCAAGGGGTATACAAATGGTGGAAGGAGCCACCTCTTCCCATCCAGTGTTGGGAAGGTCAGGCATCGCAACTGCCGACACACTTGGACTCTTCTTGGGGATTTGTGATACCATCTCAGAACGCACAGTTCTTTTCTGTGCTTTTTCCAGCTTAACTCTTTTTTAATTTTTCTAGCGGGAGGATGAGGGCTTCCATCGTCATGTTAAGCTGAACCACTAGTCATGAACATAGGCCAGGGCCTCAGCCGTTCCTTGCCACTCCGTGTCGTAAATGTCATATTGGAAAGTTTACAGTTCTCCTGAGACCATTTAAATTTCTTTTTTTGAGTCTTTTTACTGAACTTTGGCTTTTTTGGATTTTACATGTCCTCTACTATCACATTGGGCATCGGCCTTGGCAGACGACGTTGATGGCATTTCATCGTCTATGTCATGGCTAGTGGCAGCAGCTTCAGCACTAGGAGGAAGTGGATCTTGATCTTTCCCTGTTTTAACCTCCAAATTTTTGTTTTCCATTATTTTTTTGGAGTTATATAACACAATATGCGGCACAGGAAAGACTGATGGCTGATGGCCAGGACACTACCACTGGTCTGATGCAGCACAACACAGCAATACTGTAAGGGACTTGTTATTGTTGTTATAATTATACAGCAGCAGTGGACATATAGCAGCAGCGTATACCACTGTGACTGCCTGGTCACTGGAATGACAGATGGCCAGGACACTTACACTGGTCTGATGCAGCACAACACAGCAACACTGTAAGGGACTTGTTGATGTTGTTATTATTATTATTATACGGCAGCAGTGGACATATAGCAGCAGTGTTTACCACTGTGGCTGCCTGGTCACTGGAATTACTGATGGCCAGGACACTACCACTGGTCTGATGCAGCACAACACAGCAACACTGCAAGGGACTTGTTGTTATTAATATTATACGGCAGCAGTGGACATATAGCAGCAGCAGCAGCAGGGTATACCACTGTGACTGCCTGACCACTGGAATGACTGATGGCCAGGACACTACCACTGGTCTGATGCATCACAACACAGCAACACTGTAAGGGACTTATTATACAGCAGCACTGGACATATGGCAGCAAAGGACACCACCACTGTGAATGGTCACTGGACTGACTGATGCACAGGACACTAGCACTGGTCTGATGCAGGACATCACAGATAATTATACAGCAGCACTGGGAATATGGCAGCAGATGACACCACCACTGTGAATGGTCACTGGACTGACTGATGCCCAGGACACTACCACTGGTCTGATGCAGGACAACACAGCAACACTGTAAGGGACTTATTATACAGCAGCACTGGACATATGGAAGCAGAGGACACCACCACTGTGAATGGTCACTGGACTGACTGATGCACAGGACACTAGCACTGGTCTGATGCAGGACATCACAGATAATTATACAGCAGCACTGGGAATATGGCAGCAGATGACACCACCACTGTGAATGGTCACTGGACTGACTGATGCCCAGGACACTACCACTGGTCTGATGCAGGACAACACAGCAACACTGTAAGGGACTTATTATACAGCAGCACTGGACATATGGAAGCAGAGGACACCACCACTGTGACTGATGCAGGACAACACACCACCACTGAACTGATGCAGCACTACACAGCACCACTGGAAACAAGACACTCTGAGGACACTGAGAGAACGGAGACACGTCCTCTCTCTACACCCTCCAATGCCGGAGTGAAAATGGCGGGGACGCACGGCTCCTTATATGGAATCCAAACTCCGCGAGAATCCGACAGTGGGATGATGATGTTTTGCCTCGTTCTGGTTTCCGAGTCAGGCGTGAAAACCCAAGCCTGGTTCGGAACCGGACTGGAATGGTAAAGTTCGGTACGGTTCGGTTCTCTGAGATCCGAACCCGCTCATCCCTTCCATAGACCATTGATGGTTTTGAATCATCAATGGTTGATGGCCATCCCTAGTCTACACAGCGAACAGGACTGTGACTGTCGCCTGCTACTTGCTGTGCCTGCCCTGCTCTAGTAAGTATTTTGCTACCGTAATCACACTCCCAGGTGGCGGGATCATTTACTGGGGTGGGTGACAGGCAGTGGCAGATTTTTACTGGAGCCCACAGGCAAACTCCACAACTGCAGATATATAATGTGAGTATCACTCTTCCAGGGAGTGACACCAAAATGCCCGATCCTACACAGTGACTGGGAGCTGGGTGCTGCAGTGTGACATTATCGTGCAGTGCCCAGCTCCTATCACTGAGAAGGAGCTGGGAAAAGTCGCACAACTACAACTCACTCCACTAGCATACGGGGGGGGGGGGGGGACGCCGAGCACAGGGCCAGTCTGCCCTGCATGCTGGGCCCTCGCCCCACCGCTAAACAGCAATGTTGAGCGTAGCCCCCTGCCTGCGCAGCCTAGCTGCAAAAGCAGTCACCGGACACCATGCTCTAGGTCACAGCGGCTGCGTATGATGTCATGCAGCCGTCGCATCCCACTCCGAAATAGTTCGGACATGCCTCCACTGTCCAGACCCCCCCCCCCCCCTGCCTGCAATCCACCCTTAAAATGTCACCACAACATCCTATCCCCACCAGGACTTAGACTGCGCTCGCATGCGATCTTAAACAGAGTCCTGACGCATGCATGCAGCGGTGCATGCGCAGAAGTGCAGAAACTGCCAAATAGTGATTTCTGCTCTTTACCGATTCATGCTGAATCAGGCCTAATGTCAGGATGGCACAAACAGTATCAGCCAGTGGCGGAACTAGCGAGCGGTGGGCCCAGGTGCGACAAAATGCTTTGGGCCCCCCATCCCATCCAAGTCCACCCCCTCACCCCTGGAGAGGATCTGGTGAGGGGGACCTGCTCAGGGCCAGAGAAATGGATACCTAGCAACAGTGCCGTAACTAGACATTTTAGCACTGTGTGCAAGAAACGGCATCGGATCCCCACCCCTGCATGCAAAGCAGGGGGGCAGTGCGCGCCGTAGGTGCGTGCAAAAATACATAGTGGCGTGGCTTCGTGGGGAAGGGGTGTGGCCACAAAATAATACCAATTCATAAAACGGTGCACAGTAGCGCCACTACACCAGGTAGAGACCCTTTTACACCTTACGGCGGACTGATTCCTCTTTTTACACATTACAGGAGACAGCGTCCCCTTTTTACACATTACGGCAGACAGCATCCCCCTTTTTACACATAACGGCAGACAGTGTGCCCTTTTTACACATAGCGGCAGACAGCGTGCACTTTTTACACATAACGGCAGACAGCGTCCCCTTTTTACACATAAAGGCAGACAGCGTGCCCTTGTTACACATAGCGGCAGACAGCATACACTTTTTACAAATAACGGCAGACAGCGTGCCCTTGTTAAACATAGCGGCAGACAGCGTACCCTTTTTACACATAACGGGAGATAGCGTGCCCTTGTTACACATAGCGGCAGACAGCGTATACTTTTTACACATAATGGCAGACAGTGTGCCCTTGTTAAACATAGCAGCAGACAGCGTACACTTTTTACACATAACGGCAGACAGCGTGCCCTTTTTACACATAACGGCAGACAGCATACACTTTTTACAAATAACGGCAGACAGCGTGCCCTTGTTAAACATAGCGGCAGACAGCGTACCCTTTTTACACATAACGGGAGATAGCGTGCCCTTGTTACACATTACAGCAGACAGCGTGCCCTTGTTACACATTACAGCAGACAGCGTGTCCTTGTTACACATTACGGCAGGCAGATTCCCCCTTTTTACACATTACGGCAGGCAGATTCCCCCTTTTTACACATTGCGTCAGGCAGATTCCCCCTTTTTTCACATTGCGGCAGGCAGATTCCCCCTTTTTACACATCGCGGCAGGCAGATTCCCCCTTTTTACACATTGCGGTAGGCAGATTACCCCTTTTTACACATTGCGGCAGACAGTCCCCCTTTTTGAAGAAAGAAAGAAAGAAAGAAAGAAAGAAAGAAAGAAAGAAAGAAAGAAAGAAAGAAAGAAAGAAAGAAAGAAAGAAAGAAAGAATTATACTTACCCTCTCTGCTGGCTCAGGCTCCTCAGTGCAGCTTCTGGTCACGATTCCCGGGCAGGAGAGAAGGCGGAGGAGGGAGGTGGAGGAGGGAGCAGCAGCAGCGCTGTGTTATTGGTGGAGGCGCTGCTGCTGCTGTCCTTCTGCTTCACTATAGGCTGTTCTCGGAAGACAGCCTATAGTGAAGCAGAGGGACAGCAGCAGCAGCGCCTCAACCAGTAACAAAGCGCTGCTGCGGCTCCCTCCTCCACCTCCCTCCTCCTCCTTCTCCTCCGTACCGCTGCACTGTTCTTCTCTCCTGTCCGGGCGGCTGTGTGCTGCGGGCAGCGGTTGCCTGCAGCACACAGCGCATGTAATGAGTCAGTTTGACTCATTACATGCTTTGGGCCCCTGGACAGTGGCGGGCCCCAGTGCAACGCACTGGTTGCACTGGCGGTAGTTCCGCCGCTGAGTTGGATACCAAACACCACCTTATAACCTTGTTCTTTCCCCTCCTATCCTGTAAAGGTGAATCCCTTTGTTCTGATGCCATTTAAACTGTTGTAACTTGCTGGTGCGGTGCAAGGAGACTATGTGTACATTGTGCACTATTTGGATTAAATATGTAATGTGTTTTGATGGCTTTTCCATGCGTTCACAAACTCTACCGTAAATACTCATACCACGCGCTAATGCGCAGGATCGTGGGAGCGACCATACGCAAATTGCGAATATGCGCACGCACGGCAGAACAAGTACACGCACGGAGGCCATCTGTGTGTAGTTTGTACGTGATGTGTGTACTGCTAAATTTTTCGACTTTGACAGTATATATTACTGGCTTATATAAATGTCATTGGTGGGCAGTGGCGCCAGTAATACATACGTTGCTGGCCTGTGCCAGCAGTGTATATATTACTGGCTTATATAAATGTCATTGGTGGGCAGTGGTGCCAGTAATATATACATTGCTGGCCTGTGCCAGCAGTGTATATATTACTGGCTTATATAAATGTCATTGGTGGGCAGTGGTGCCAGTAATATATACATTGCTGGCCAGTGCCAGCAGTGTATATATTACTGGCTTATATAAATGTCATTGGTGGGCAGTGGTGCCAGTAATATATACATTGCTGGCCTGTGCCAGCAGTGTATATATTACTGGCTTATATAAACGTCATTGGTGGGCAGTGGCGCCAGTAATATATACATTGCGGGCCTGTGCCAGCAGTGTATATATTACTGGCTTATATAAACGTCATTGGTGGGCAGTGGCGCCAGTAATATATACGTTGCTGCGTTGCTGGCCTGTGCTAGCAGTGTATATATTACTGGCTTATATAAACGTCATTGGTGGGCAGTGGCGCCAGTCATATATACGTTGCTGCGTTGCTGGCCTGTGCCAGCAATGTATATATTATTGGCTTATATAAACGTCATTGGTGGGCAGTGGCGCCAGTCATATATACATTGCTGTCCTGTGCCAGCAATGTATATATTACTGGCTTATATAAACGTCATTGGTGGGCAGTGGCACCAGTAATATATACATTGCTGGCACAGGCCAGCAATGTATATATTACTGGCTTAAATAAAAAAGCATTAAATAAACATTGGTGGCCAGCTTCATGCAGCGACTCACTTCACTGCTGTAAATATAGGATCCGTACCGCTGCATCTCTGCGTCTCGCTGGAAGTAGCAGGCTTCGCTGGAGCAGGTGGGATTTCAGGCGAGAGCAGGGCGGGTCTACTGGGCAGATGATGGTTCATCTTCCAGCCATTATCGCTCACGGCCGTACACACTGAGCGATGATGGATGGAAAATGACCGTCATCTGCAAATATGCTGGTACAGTAAAACCAGCAGATGGCCCACCTCGCTAGCGATGATGCGGCAGCGTTCATCATCGCCAGTCCTTCGTCGCTAGCCCATACACACTGGGAGACTTTGACCTCAAAATCGTTCACAACGGCCAAAATGAATGATTTTGAGGCCAAAGTCGCCTAATGTGTATGGGCCTTTTGGGGAAAAAAATAGAATTGCCTACGCTGTAACAACATAAATTCCAGGTCAGCAGAACAATACATTAGCTCTCAATTAGGTTCACATCCGAACACCAGTTATTGTGGGTGTATATGTAAAGGCCGCCATCTTTTTTTGACAGACTCCAAAGTTCTATCGGCTTTAAACAAAGTCCTTCCAGGCAACTCAAAGGGACAAACTGGATCATTCCCCCACAAACAAGTCTGTAAATATCAGTAAATATCAGACATTGGCTAATGTCAGATTGCAGGCAATTATCAGCCTAGTCTCATCCATCTACGGGGGTAATTCCAAGTTGATCGCAGCAGGAAATTTTTTAGCAGTTGGGCAAAACCATGGTGGTCATTCCGAGTAGTTCGCTCGGTAATTTTCTTCGCAACGCAGCGATTTTCCGCTAATTGCGCATGCGCAATGTTCGCACTGCGCCAAGTAAATTTGCTATGCAGTTAGGAATTTTACTCACGGCATTACGAGGTTTTTTCTTCGTTCCTTTGATCGTAATGTGATTGACAGGAAGTGGGTGTTTTTGGGCGGAAACTGGACGTTTTATGGGTGTGTGTGAAAAAACGCTGCCGTTTCTGGGAAAAACGCGGGAATGTCTGAAGAAACGGGGGAGTGTCTGGGCGAACGCTGGGTGTGTTTGTGACTTCAAACCAGGAACGAAACTGACTGAACTGATCGTAATGGCTGAGTAAGTCTGGAGCTACTCAGAAACTGCTAAGAAGTGTCTATTCGCAATTCTGCTAATCTTTCGTTCGCAATTTTACTAAGCTAAGATTCACTCCCAGTAGGCGGCGGCTTAGCGTGTGCAATGCTGCTAAAAGCAGCTAGCGAGCGAACAACTCGGAATGAGGGCCCATGTGCACTGCAGGAGGGGCAGATATAACATGTGCAGAGAGTGTTAGATTTGGGTGGGGTGTGTTCAAACTGGAATCTAGATTGCAGTGTAAAAATAAAGCAACCAGTATTTACCCTGCACAGAAACAAAATAACCTACCCAAATCTAACTCTCTCTGCAAATGTTATATCTGTCCCCCCCTGCAGTGCACATGGTTTTGCCCAATTGCTAACAAACTTGGTGCTGCGATCAACTCAGAATTACCCCCTACATTTGCTAAAAACACACTGGGCAGAGAAGGTTTAAAATGGCTGATACCTCAGTCTTGCTAAAATGCCAACCTTCTTTCCCCTTTTTGGCTTTCTCAGCCTGCAGGGGTACCAAGGCCATACCTCCCAACTGTCACGATTTTCGCGGGACAGTCCCGTTTTTTGGGGACTGTCCCGCTGTCCCACCCGCGGGCCGCAGTGTCCCGCGGTGGGGGGGGGCAGTTGGGAGGCTCTGTCTCTCGCTGCCCTGCTTAGCAGAGCAGCGGTGAAAAGACGCTGTGCGCATGCGCACAGCGTCTATTCATTGGAGACAGAGGGAGAGGGGGCATGCCAGCAGCTCACAGAGCGCTGGGCATGCCCCCTCAGTGACTAAAAAAGGGCGTGGCTCACGATTGCGGGTCCTGCCGTGAAGCCACGCCCCTTTTCGTAGGCCACTCCCCCTTTTTGGGAGTGCGCGGCTTCGCCGCGTGTGTGTCCCTCTTCAGGTAGGGTAAAAGTTGGGAGGTATGCCAAGGCTGCTGGAGATCTTGCTGCCAACTTTGCCTCACCTCCCAGTGCCTGGCACGGCCCTGGCTCTGGTAGTCTCCATTTCTTCAGCAGCAGTGATGGAAACTTTCTCACAGAGCATGGCTGAAAGCTGCAGGAGGCGCGCCCACTGAAGCGGCCTCTGACACATCCAATGCTGCAGTGATCCTAAAAACTGACTGCTGCTGCGACCTCGGTGACCCCAGCATCGTCAGCTGGGGATGCGCCGCGCCCCCGGGCTGAGGGAACACAGCCTGGTGTCTCCAGTCCCCGCAAAAGCCAGTGCACTCAGTGCCAGAAGGACGCCATGGATATAAGCAAGAGCCAGAGTAGTAGTCCAAACTCCCGAAGCATGGGAACTGAAGCCGCTTCATGTGCACGCGTCACACATCAATGTGTGTGTGCATAATTATAGTGCTTGTACACATATATGTATTGTTACAAACACAGTAGAAATTGAATGTCCAAACAATTCTTTCTGAACCTACTTGCGGTTGCCTATTCAGGATTATGTCAGGATGGCACAGCGTCTGCATTGGTTCCAGTTTTATAATAGCAAAGTATTCCTGCATCCCTGTCACGGACTAGACATAATGGTTTCCTGACTAACTGGCATCAGTCACCCCACACCTAAAGAAAACAATCTACTTACCTTTTCGCAGGCACTCACTAGCTAATTAGTAACACCCATGTGGTGCAGTGACGTGCAGTGAGGTCAGTGGTTGGGGAGGTACCGGCAGCTAACCATCCGACAACAACCCCACCCCACGGGAAAAAAATAAAAGTGTAGCCCCCCCTACATCACTAAAACCAGCACTAGGCCGAACCAGCCAGGAGGGGTAATGCCATAGCAGGGGAGACACTCAGTGTGGGGTCCCCCTGCCATAATATTAATCAGCCCCCCTAGCCAGTGGGGACACCAAAAATTAAAATGGGGTCCCCCCTCCCGAGCAACAACCAGCACTGGGCTGATAGCCCAGTGCTATGCCCCACACCCCTGGTGGCGGTGGGTGCGGGGTTCATTGTATGCTAATATTGTTCTTTACAGGCAGCCTACAGGTGCCAGCAAGTCTGTCCCAGCATGCCGGCACTTGGAGAATCACAAGTGCCAGCATGCCCGGACATAAAGGGCCCGCTGGCACCTGTAGTCCGCCTTTTCATGGCCACCGCCCATCTAGGACTTCCACGGTGTCTTCTTTCTTCAGGAGCTCTTCACCGCTCCTCCTCCGCCGTCGGACTGACACCGCTGCCTTGCACTGATTTATATAAGTCAGCCAGAGGAGGAGGGACGATGACGCAGTGAGCCGTGACTGGCTCGCGGCGGCCATCTTGAATTTAAAAAATGACGCCCGGGCACCATTTTAGAAACTGGTACCGCTCCCCTGCCAAACTCTACCACTAATGCCCGCACTGCCGGTGCATCATTCCGTCTCTAACACAGGCACCTCAGCCATACCCCTCCGCCACCGCCACCCGCACCTCCGCCGCCACTGACGATCGCACCTCCGCCATCCTGCCCCACCCACACAGTGATGACAGCGGATCCAGTGACGGATCCGTTGGCCAATCACTGTGGCCTCACTGACAGGGGTGTGCTTTCATGGGTTGAAAGCACGTCCCTGTGTCACAGCGGCACTTCTAATGGTGCCGCTTTTCAATGTATTTTCATTTGGCTTTTACAACCCGTGGCATGGCCCAACCCGCACCTCCCCCCCCCCCCCCCCCCCCGCTCTGGCCCCTGTCCCATTGACAACGGGAGGCACCACGATCGGAGCCTCCCAAACACATTTTCAGTGAAATAACGATTAAATTAATATAAAGCAGATACTTATGACACAGAATATGTGTCATAAGTATCTTCTTTGTATTATTTTAATCATTAATGACAGGGGAGGCTCTGCCTCCCCTGACTGCACGTCCCTGATGTGGTCCACCTGTGAAGCTGATCTGTGTCTGCAGGGACATGTGAGGGATTCACTCTGTTTTTAACATATCTGCAGACCCCAACAGAAAGCATTAGTTTCTCTTATAAGAGGCTGGGACAAACTACCTTGTAACAGTATAGTATGTCCCAGTATATATAATGTGTGTATGTATGCATGCATAGTTATGTAGCTCTCAGTTGACAGATGTCATGTTGGTTGTCTCCAAGCCCCGGACAATGGCTTCTGTGAATCCATTGGCAGCCTCTGATAATCTTCAAGAGTTTTCCAGCTTACTTGAGTGGGTAGTGCAGGACCTGACAGCAGAGGAATGGGGACACCCGGAGATTGGGGTTGCCATCTCACGCTTGCGAGAGGTAAGTGAGATCTGTGAGGCTCTGGTCAGATAGCTTCCCTTGCCTTCCACATACCGTACCAATGTGAGTGTGTGCTCCGCAGGTCCTGGAGTACAATGTTCCTGGAGGAAGATGTACTCGAGGTATGATTGTAATGGCCTCCATCCAGAACTTGTTGCCGTTGGCCATGCAGGATGTGGAGACCAAAAAGAGGGCCCTGGTGGTGGGCTGGTGTGTAGAGCTGGTGAGGACCCAACTGTTTCTGTGATATCTATGTCACATCATTGTTATGAGCTGCTGTAGCTCACAACTTGTTTTCCAGGTCCCAGACTTTGCTAGGAGGCCGAAACGCTGATGTGCTGTGTCAGTACAGCATGGCATTCTGGTCCCGGCCATCACTAGGAGACCGGGGACACTGGCTGTGGACAGCGCTGCTGCATTGACAGCATCCCAGCTGGTTCTGATCAGCTGGGACACTCTATACTGCTCCCATAAGTTCAGCTCCACACCTGCAGATTTTTATTTAGTTTAAGGCCCTATCTCTGTGGTGGTACATTGTTTGGCCTTTGTGTGTTAAAAGGCAGTCAGGCTTTCACCTCCTGGTCAGTTTTAGCTTCATGTCCTGGTGTTTAGCTCGCTGATCCATGTCTGTTTATCCAACCTGAAACCCTGTCCTGCTGAATTCCTGAACCTTGTCTGTTTCTCCATCCTGAAACCGTGTCCGTCCGTAGTCTTGAAACCCTGTGTGTTATAGATGTGAGACCTCTAAGGTGGTTCCAAGGGTCTTATGCATATATTCAGGTGTATCACAACATTCATATAACTGGTTCCTCCCTTCCCTAGATGACATGCTCCTTCCTGGTTACTGATGACATTATGGATAGGTCTGAGAAACGTCGTGGGAAGACTTGCTGGTACAAGAAGGTAACATTGCACCAACCTGGCACTAGGCAGAAGTTATCTGGGATCACAGGGTGGTATCGGGTAGATCATTAGGAGGTACAGGTCAGAGCTGGATGGTGCAGGTACTGAGTGAGGACTGTCCTGACACAGGAGGGAATCGGCCTGGACGCTATCAATGACTCGTTCCTGCTTGAATCATGTGTATATCGGCTCCTGAGGAAACACTGCCGAGGACAGCCCTATTACCTGAACCTGTTGGAACTGTTTCTGGAGGTGAGAACTGTACTGGTATTCCGTACACCCAGATACATAGTGTTATGCCTTATACCCATCTCTTCTGTGTTACAGATCTCCTACCAGACCCAACTGGGGCAGGCACTAGATCTAATAGTTGCTCAACCAGGGAAGGTGGATCTAGCCCAGTACACGGAGACCATGTGAGTTCCCTGCATCTCAGACACTAGATCTAATCACTACTAAGTCAGGGAAGATGGATCTAGCCTGGTACATGGAGACAAGGTGCATTCCCTGCATCTCTACCCAAGGGCACTTTCTGCCTAAAGTGTCTATGTGTGAGTCCTGGGCTAACATGGGACTGCAGGGCTGAGCTCATAGGCATCATGGACCACTGGACCAGGAATGTACTTTGGTCCTGATATACAGGTGCATGCAAGCGACACGCTATGCAGATGTTACATAGTTACTTATAACAAACAATTGCGCTATTGCTTATGGGAGAGCTGGTAACAGTACTTGAGAGGCAAAGCAAGGAGCCTTCTTGGGAGTGTCTGGGAGTGTCTCGGAGGTGGCCTAAAGGCAGAGGGCGTGCTATGGGTGTATCACGGGCGTGTAAGTGCCAATGGTGGACTGCCTGGATGCAATGGTGGTGCTACTCTGTGAAGGGACACATAAAATGGGCGTCTTATTACTTGCACAATCAGGCGCAAGGGGAGGCAACTCCAGCAATGGGTGATAAAGTGGACGCAGCATCGGCCACCTCTAAATCAGGCCCTTTTGTGTTTTAAATAATATATAAGAGCTGTGAATTATCTTAGAGGGCCTGTCATAGACCACAAGGGCAATAAAAGAGACCCCTAAAACTTGGGTGCATTCTTCATTACTGCCCTTCTCTCTAACCATCGCTGCTGCATTACAGTGTACGGTGCGGGTTGGGTATGGGTGACCGGCAGTTGGGATACCTCCGGTCACCATACCGACGCTGGGATCCCGGTGTTTAGATTGCCGGTGGGTGGGAGGCGAGTGCAATGAAGCCCCTTGCAGGCTTGCTGCGTTCGTCACGCAACGGGCTTGGTGACTCGCTGCACTTGCCACAGGTTCCATTCCCACTCTATGGGTGTCGTGGACATCCACAAGTGGGAATAGTCCCTGCCAGTCGGCATGTCGACTGTCAGGCTTTCCACTAGATGGGATTCTGGCATCGGCATAGTGGCCGGCGGTCACATAACCACATCCTGTACGTATGTATGATTTGCTCATTGCTGACTCTTAGGACAGGATGTATCATGCATGCCATATTGCATATGATGCATCCCGCCACTTAAATTCCTCCCAACTTCTGATTACTTTAAGGAGCGACATCTGTGCGCGCCCGTCCAAAAAGGGGGCGTGGATTCGCGGGAGGGCCTGCAATCGCAAGCCCCACCCCAGTTTTTGTCACTGAGGGGGATTGCCCAGTGCTCTGTGAGCTGCTGGCATGCCCCCTCTCCTCCTTTCTCCACTGAATAGAAGCTGTGAGCATGAGTACAGCGTCTATTCACTGCTGCTCTGCTAAGCAGAGCAGCGAATGCAGGAGCCTCCCAACTGCCCTCCCCCCCCCACCGCAGTATACTGCGACCCACGGGTGGGACAGCGGGACAGTCCTCAAAAAACGGGACTGCCCCGCGAAAATCGGGACAGTTGGGAGGTATGCACTTATCGCATGCATAGCAGCATCATGCATACTGGGAAAGCAGCAAACCTCCAAAAACAAGTTATTAGAGCTTTAACCACTTTTACCACTTAGTTCATCCCGGCCTTACTGTGTTATTAAAAAGTGGGACCCTGAATGGTAATAAGTGCTATAAGTTGATCGCTATTGAGGCCGAGATAGCGATTTTCACAAATCTGCTCTTGTTAAAAATCGCAATGTGAAGAGCCGCCCTGAAAAGATAAAAGACACCCACCGATGCATTCGCAAAGCTGCGTACGCATCTTGCAATGCATACGCAAAAAATAAAAACCATTGATAGTTGATGCTGACCTCAGCACACTCAACTCAATGAAAACGCAATTGCAGTTAGTTAATAGTCTCATGTTGTCGCAGACCACTCTTTTAGTAGTAGAAGATCATGGGGGTAATTCAGAGTTGATTGCAGCAGCAAATTTGTTAGCAGTTGGGCAAAACCATGGGGGTCATTCCGAGTTGATCGCTTGCTGCCGTTTTTCGCAGCATAGCGATCAGGTTGTTCTGCGCATGCGTATGGGCTACAGGGCGCACGCGCCAAGTAATTTCACACAAAACTAAGCAATTTTACACAGGGGCGAGTGACGCTTTTCAATCGCTCTGCTGATCGGTGAGTGATTGACAAGAAGTGGGTGTTTCTGGGCGGAAACTGACCGTTTTCCGGGAGTGTGCTAAAAAACGCAGGCGTGTCAGGCTAAAACGCAGGAGTGGCTGGAGTAACGGGGGAGTGGCTGGGCGAACGCAGGGCGTGTTTGTGACGTCAAACCAGGAACTAAACAGTCTCCAGTGATCGCAATCTAGGAGTATGTCACAGGCCACCGGGTGGTGAAGTGGCGGTGTTTCGTACCTTAATTTCCCCTGATGATGTCGGTCCCAGTCTTCTTGGACTTTGCTTTCTTGTCACCTCTGGATACCCAGCAGAAGGATGAGGACCCCCAAACAGACCCCAGACAAACAAGTCACCACACTTTTGGACAGTGACTGGTATTTTATTATCACCAATAAGGTGTCACTGCTATTGGGTTAAACGGGTTAGTAGGGTAGAATTGAAATTAAGCAATGTCACTATATATACTGTAGGAATAGATCAATATGCAGATCAGCAGTTCGAGATCATATGGTATCACAGGTAATATAGTCAAGCATTAAACCTTTTAGTTACAGTACATATAACAAATTCACGGCTTTTAGGAGAACTCACAATTGCAAGTATTTCTTCAATATACTCGTAAATGAACTTCTCACAAATTATTTATCATATACTATTACGTCACTATTAACCATAACCTTAAATGTCTACCAATTGACTGGCAGCAAGTAACCAGGAACAGTGTCCAAATTAGTGTCCCAAGTGTCCACACAGTTGCTGTAGAATTACTATTAACCGTAGTGTTCCTTACAGTATCTCAAGTGTCCACTAGAGGGTGTAGGAGTAGAATCCGGCAGTGACTAGTAACTGGGTTTTGTATATTATCTCAGATATCTTATATGAAGGCTTTCAGTACAAATCCTGAGGTGAATACGGACTAAGATAACTGGATGCAATTCTATCAGATAGCCACTCACTATCTAGGGTAAGGGGGGATCAATACTGTTTGCACGGGCTGGTTCTGTCGGTACTAGTGCTAACTAATATCACCTTCTTTAAGGTAACTCCTAATAGGCAGTAACCTTTTTTCTCATTCCTTGAACACAACACTGTCGCTGTCCCCGGGTGACCTTGCGCAGATTAAAAGCATCAAATTCTCCCCCTGGGCTCTGCCTGTTGGACACGGCTGTGCTGCTGCTGTACTGGTTGGCTGATAGATGTCATATATCTTGGGGCTCTTCCCCTCTCTGTCTGTAGTAACAAATGGGAATATTGCTGCATGAGGGAAGCGCCTGGCTGAGTTGGCAAGGGTTGGATGGCTGTCAAGTTGAGCTGCTGCTGAAATGGCCTCACTGACTGACAACACCTCTGTCTGTCTGACCCTGGCAGCCTCAGTTGATGGGTGACAGGGGTCTTAGGCTGTGCTGACAGACTTAAACAGGGCTGACTGGAGAATGACACAAAAAGGGGTTCTGGCTGTTACTGGGGTATGGCTGGCTGTGCTGAGGCACTGTCACTGAGGTATGGCTGGCTGTGCTGAGGCACTGTCACTGAGGTATGGCTGGCTGTGCTGAGGCACTATCACTGAGGTATGGCTGGCTGTGCTGAGGCACTGTCTCTGAGGTATGGCTGGCTGTGCTGAGGCACTGTCACTGGGGTATCGCTGGCTGTGCTGAGGCACTGTCACTGAGGTATGGCTGGCTGTGCTGAGGTACTGTCACTGAGGTATGGCTGGCTGTGCTGAGGCACTGTCACAGACACAATGTGAAGGGGCAAGGTTACTCACTGCTCCCCGCAGCTGCATTCCACCCTCTCACTGTCAGGCAGCCTCTTCAGTGCTTCCCAGCTGTGATGACAGGGACTCCCCGCTGCTTCACTTGCGGCTCGCACGCTGATATGATTCCTGTCAGCACTTCTCTCTCAGCAGCTGCGACGCTTCCTTCCCTAGTGTCTCACTCAGTTGTCGGGCACAGACGGCTCCACTTGCGACCGCTCACCTTTCGCCGCTGGTCACCCCTTTTAAGGCTCTCTGGACGACAACTCTCCACACTGCAGCCTCACACACTCTCCTCAGAGCAGTAACCCTGCCTCCTCAGCTTCCTGCTCTGTAAAGGTCATGGGGTCAGCCAATCGCAGGGTACTTTTCTCCCAGCTCTCTTGCTGTGACAGTTGGGCTCCTCTGATTCTAGACTTGACTCCCCTGGGTCCTAGTGCCCCCCAAGCTAAGATACACTCCCAGAGGGTGGCGGCTTAGCGTTTGCACTGCTGCTAAAAGCAGCTAGTGAGCGATCAACTCGGAATGAGGGCCCATGTGCACTGCAGGGGGGGCAGATATAACATTTGCAGAGAGGGTTAGATTTGGGTGGGTTATTTTGTTTCTGTGCAGGGTAAATACTGGCTGCTTTATTTTTACACTGCAATTTAGATTTCAGTTTGATCACACCCCACCCAAATCTAATAGGCCCTACACACTAGCCGACATCAGCCAAAGATATGAACAATCTCGTTCATAAATGAACGAGAACTCGTTCATATCTTTCAGTGTGGAGGCTCCAGCGAGGAATGATGCGCGGCCCCGCGCTCGTTCATCGCTGGTCCCCCGTCAGCTGTACATGATGCAGGCCAATATGGACGATCTCGTCCATATTTGCCTGCACTGCAATGGAGCCGCGTGACGGGGGGAGTGAAGAAACTTCACTCCCCCGTCACTGCCCCCCCCGCCGCCGGGTCGCCCGTCGGCCGTATCCGCCGTCGGGCAGGTCGGCGGCGGATCGGCCAATGTGTAGGGCCCTTAACTCTCTCTGCAAATGTTATATCTGCCCCCCCTGCAGTGCACATTGGTGGTCATTCCGAGTTGTTCACTGTTTTTTACGTTCGCACAAGGCAAATGCAAAATTGCAAACGCGTTGCACAATAGCGACCATACGCCACCAACATTATTTTGCAATCTCGTACACAGCAATACACAAAGTAGGCGTATGCCAAATGACCGCAAGAATGCGCTCCTATCGCATTACCACAAACTCCATTGTTAAAATCTGAACTCGTCATATATTTGCACAATCTTCGCTAAATTGCACACGCTATGTACTTTTGCTAAGAAACGCACAGCATTTTTTTTTAACACCTTTGAGTTCTAATTCTTTACGCCTTCCTCAATTAAGATTCCAATTAGTGTAATGAATTATAATGGTCATGACCAATTAAGTCTACAAAGATTACCTGCAGAACACTTTGTAGGCATAATTGTCCATTAACATTTTGTTTTTAAAATAAGTGTTATAGATATTGAAACTGTGCCTGGCCTAATGTAAAATTCCTGCTTTTTGCGTAGAGGTGTAGTGTGTGTATAAATGTGTTTAGATGTAAAACAATCAGCTCCTAACTGTCATAAATCAGTCTTTTTTTTAAAGAAATTATTAATTAAGACTATTCTTAAGTAAGATGTGTGAAATGTTTAAGGTAACCAATTTCTGGACGCCAATCTGCTGTTCCTTTATTGCATTAATAAACACAACACCCGCTTAAAATGAAAAAAAAATCTTTTTATTTTCATAAAACTTTTTGATTTTTTTAATAAACTTTTTTGTTACGAACATAAAATATTTTAATCAAATTTTTTTTGCAGGTCCTCAATGTCTGCCAGCAAGGCCCTCATATTTCGTTTTATGCGGGCAAGAATGCCAGTAATAGTTGTGGGATCTCCAACTGCACCATCTGAAATGAAGGGAAAAAATAAAAATGAATAACTTACATTACCTATTATAGAAGCAAGGCACAAAGCACACTTTAATGGCAAAGTGACTACATCATGGTTGTTTTTTTCATAAAACAGTAGCAGGCCAACACATACAAGCATGCTCAGCAATGTTTTAATTTAAAAAAAAATATAAGATTTTACTCACCGGTAAATCTATTTCTCGTAGTCCGTAGTGGATGCTGGGAACTCCGTAAGGACCATGGGGAATAGACGGGCTCCGCAGGAGACTGGGTACTCTAAGAAAGAATTAGATCTACTGGTGTGCACTGGCTCCTCCCTCTATGCCCCTCCTCCAGACCTCAGTTAGGGAAACTGTGCCCGGAAGAGCTGACACAATAAGGAAAGGATTTGGAATCCCGGGTAAGACTCATACCAGCCACACCAATCACACCGTACAACTCGTGATACTATACCCAGTTAACAGTATGAATAACAACTGAGCCTCACGAACAGATGGCTCATAACAATAACCCTTTAGTTAGGCAATAACTATATACAAGTATTGCAGACAATCCGCACTTGGGATGGGCGCCCAGCATCCACTACGGACTACGAGAAATAGATTTACCGGTGAGTAAAATCTTATTTTCTCTGACGTCCTAGTGGATGCTGGGAACTCCGTAAGGACCATGGGGATTATACCAAAGCTCCCAAACGGGCGGGAGAGTGCGGATGACTCTGCAGCACCGAATGAGCAAACTCAAGGTCCTCCTCAGCCAGGGTATCAAACTTGTAGAATTTTGCAAACGTGTTTGATCCCGACCAGGTAGCAGCTCGGCAAAGTTGTAAAGCCGAGACCCCTCGGGCAGCCGCCCAAGAAGAGCTCACCTTCCTCGTGGAATGGTCTTTGACTGATTTAGGATGCGGCAGTCCAGCCGCAGAATGTGCAAGTTGAATCGTGGAGCAGATCCAGCGAGCAATAGTCTGCTTAGAAGCAGGAGCACCCAACTTGTTGGGTGCATGCAGGATAAACAGCGAGTCAGTCTTTCTGACTCTAGCCGTCCTGGAAACATAGATTTTCAGGGCCCGGACTACGTCCAGCAACTTGGAAGCCTCAAAGTCCTGAGTAGCCGCCGGCACCACAATAGGTTGATTCAAGTGAAACGCTGATACCACCTTAGGGAGGAATTGGGGACGCGTCCTCAATTCTGCTCTGTCCATATGGAAGATCAGATAGGGGCTTTTACAGGACAAAGCCGCCAATTCTGACACCCGCCTAGCCGAAGCCAAGGCCAAAAGCATGACCACTTTCCACGTGAGATACTTTAATTCCACGGTCTGAAGTGGCTCAAACCAATGTGATTTTAGGAAATCCAACACCACGTTGAGATCCCAAGGTGCCACTGGGGGCACAAAAGGGGGCTGAATATGCAGCACTCCCTTAACAAACGTCTGAACTTCAGGCAGTGAAGCCAGTTCTTTTTGAAAGAAAATAGACAGGGCCGAAATCTGGACTTTAATGGATCCCAATTTTAGGCCCATAGTCACTCCTGACTGTAGGAAGTGCAGAAATCGACCCAGCTGAAATTCTTCTGTGGGGGCCTTCATAGCCTCACACCAAGCAACATATTTTCGCCATATGCGGTGATAATGCTTTGCTGTCACCTCTTTCCTAGCCTTTATCAGCGTAGGAATGACTTCAACCGAAATGCCCTTTTCCATCAGGATCCGGCGTTCAACCGCCATGCCGTCAAACGCAGCCGCGGTAAGTCTTGGAACAGACAGGGCCCCTGCTGTAGCAGGTCCTGTCTGAGAGGCAGAGGCCAAGGGTCCTCTGAGATCATTTCTTGTAGTTCCGGGTACCAAGTCCTTCTTGGCCAATCCGGAACGATGAGTATAGTTCTTACTCCTCTTTTTCTTATTATCCTCAGCACCTTTGGTATGAGAGGAAGAGGAGGGAACACATAAACCGACTGGTACACCCACGGTGTCACTAGAGCGTCCACAGTTATCGCCTGAGGGTCCCTTGACCTGGCGCAATATCTTTTTAGCTTTTTGTTTAGGCGGGACGCCATCATGTCCACCTGTGGCCGTTCCCAACGGTTTACAATCAGTTGGAAGACTTCTGGATGAAGTCCCCACTCTCCCGGGTGGAGGTCGTGCCTGCTGAGGAAGTCTGCTTCCCAGTTGTCCACTCCCGGAATGAACACTGCTGACAGTGCTATCACGTGATTCTCCGCCCATCGGAGAATCCTTGTGGCTTCTGCCATCGCCATCCTGCTTCTTGTGCCGCCCTGTCGGTTTACATGGGCGACCGCCGTGATGTTGTCTGACTGAATCAGCACCGGCTGGTTTTGAAGCAGGGGTCTTGCCTGACTTAGGGCATTGTAAATGGCCCTTAGTTCCAGAATATTTATGTGTAGAGAAGCCTCCTGACTCGACCATTGTCCTTGGAAGTTTCTTCCCTGCGTGACTGCCCCCCAACCTCGGAGGCTTGCATCCGTGGTTACCAGGACCCAGTCCTGTATGCCGAATCTGCGGCCCTCTAGAAGATGAGCACTCTGCAGCCACCACAGCAGAGACACCCTGGCCCTCGGGGACAGGGTGATCAGCCGATGCATCTGAAGATGCGATCCGGACCACTTGTCTAACAGATCCCACTGAAAGATCCTTGCATGGAACCTGCCGAATGGAATTGCCTCGTAAGAAGCTACCATCTTTCCCAGGACTCGCGTGCAGTGATGCACCGACACCTGTTTTGGTTTCAGGAGGTCTCTGACCAGAGATGACAACTCCTTGGCCTTCTCCTCCGGGAGAAACACCTTCTTCTGTTCTGTGTCCAGAATCATACCCAGGAACAGCAGACGCGTCGTAGGAACCAGCTGCGACTTTGGAATATTCAGAATCCAGCCGTGCTGTTGTAGCACTTCCTGAGATAGTGCTACTCCGACCAACAACTGCTCCCTGGACCTCGCCTTTATAAGGAGATCGTCCAAGTATGGGATAATGAGAACTCCCTTCTTTCGAAGGAGTATCATCATTTCGGCCATTACCTTGGTAAATACCCTCGGTGCCGTGGACAGACCAAACGGCAACGTCTGGAATTGGTAATGGCAGTCTTGTACCACAAACCGGAGGTACACCTGGTGAGGTGGGTAAATGGGGACATGCAGGTACGCATCCTTGATGTCCAGTGATACCATGTAATCCCCTTCTTCCAGGCTTGCAATAACCGCCCTGAGCGATTCCATTTTGAACTTGAACCTTTTTATATAAGTGTTCAAGGATTTTAAATCTAGAATGGGTCTCACCGAACCGTCTGGTTTCGGTACCACAAACATTGTGGAATAGTAACCCCGTCCCTGTTGAAGGAGGGGAACTTTTATTATCACCTGCTGGAGGAACAGCTTGTGAATTGCCGCCAGCACCACCTCCCTGTCCGGGGGAGTAGCTGGCAAGGCTGATTTGAGGTAACGGCGAGGGGGAGACGTCTCGAATTCCAGCTTGTATCCCTGAGATACCACTTGTAGAACCCAGGGATCCACCTGTGAGCGAACCCACCGGTCGCTGAAGTTCCGGAGACGGGCCCCCACCGCACCTGGCTCCATCAGTGGAGCCCCAGCGTCATGCGGTGGATTTAGTGGAAGCAGGGGAGGATTTCTGTTCTTGGGAACTGGCTGTACGGTGCAGCTTTTTCCCTCTACCCCTGCCTCTGGGCAGAAAGGACGCGCCTTTAACCCGCTTGCCTTTCTGGGGCCGAAAGGACTGTACCTGATAATACGGTGCTTTCTTTGGCTGTGAGGGAACCTGGGGTAAAAATGTCGACTTCCCAGCTGTCGCTGTAGAAACGAGGTCCGAGAGACCATCCCCAAACAATTCCTCACCCTTGTAAGGCAAAACCTCCATGTGCCTTTTAGAATCCGCATCACCTGTCCACTGCCGAGTCCATAATACTCTCCTGGCAGAAATGGACATTGCATTTATTCTAGATGCCAGCCGGCAAATATCCCTCTGTGCATCTCTCATGTATAAGACTACGTCTTTAATATGCTCTATGGTTAGCAATATAGTGTCCCTGTCATGGGAATCAATATTATCAGACAGGGAATCAGACCACGCTGCTGCAGCACTGCACATCCATGCTGAAGCAATAGCAGGTCTCAGTATAGTACCTGAGTGTGTATATACAGACTTCAGGATAGCCTCCTGCTTTCTATCCGCAGGCTCCTTTAAGGCGGGCGTATCCTGAGACGGTAGTGCCACCTTTTTTGATAAGCGTGTGAGCGCTTTATCCACCCTCGGGGATGTCTCCCAACGTACCCTGTCCTCTGGCGTGAAAGGGTACGCCATTAGTAACTTTTTAGAAATCACTAATTTTTTATCGGGGGAAGCCCACGCTTCTTCACACACTTCATTTAACTCATCTGAAGGGGGAAAAACCACTGGTTGCTTTTTCTCCCCAAACATAATACCCTTTTTAGTGGTACCTGGGTTAATGTCAGAAATGTGCAACACATTTTTCATTGCCGTAATCATGCAACGGATAGCCTTAGTGGAATGTACATTAGTCTCGTCGTCGGCGACACTGGAGTCAGACTCCGTGTCGACATCTGTGTCTGCCATCTGAGGTAGCGGGCGTTTTTGAGCCCCTGATGGCCTTTGAGACGCCTGGGCAGGCACTGGCTGAGCCGGCTGTCCCACAGCTGTTATGTCATCAAACCTTTTATGTAAGGAGTTGACACTGTCGGTTAATACCTTCCACATATCCATCCACTCTGGTGTCGACCCCGCAGGGGGTGACATCACATTTATCGGCACCTGCTCTGCCTCCACATAAGCCTCCTCATCAAACATGTCGACACAGCCGTACCGACACACCGCACACACACAGGGAATGCTCTGACTGAGGACAGGACCCCACCAAGTCCTTTGGGGAGACAGAGAGAGAGTATGCCAGCACACACCACAGCGCTATATAACACAGGGATTTACACTACACAAAGTGATTTTCCCTATAGCAGCTATAATACACAGTATTGCGCCTAAATTTAGTGCCCCCCTCTCTTTTTTACCCTATTGAGCCTGGAAACTGCAGGGGAGAGCCTGGGGAGCTGTCTTCCAGCGGAACTGTGAAGAGAAAATGGCGCCAGTGTGCTGAGGGAGATAGCCCCGCCCCTTTCACGGCGGACTTCTCCCGCTCTTATTAATATTATGGCAGGGGATTTTTACACATATATAGTTTATTAGACTATATTATGTGTTTTTTGCCATTTTTAAGGTATTCTAATTGCAGCCCAGGGCGCCCCCCCCCAGCGCCCTGCACCCATCAGTGACCGGAGTATGTGGTGTGCATGGGGAGCAATGGCGCACAGCTGCAGTGCTGTGCGCTACCTTAATGAAGACCGGAGTCTTCAGCCGCCGATTTTCTCCTCGGAATCTTCCGTCTTCTGGCTCTGCAAGGGGGGCGGCGGCGCGGCTCCGGGACCGGACGACCGAGGCTGGGCCTGTGTTCGATCCCTCTGGAGCTAATGGTGTCCAGTAGCCTAGAAGCCCAAGCTAGCTGCAAGCAGGTAGGTTCGCTTCTCTCCCCTAAGTCCCTCGTAGCAGTGAGTCTGTTGCCAGCAGATCTCACTGAAAATAAAAAACCTAACAAATACTTTCTTTACTAAGAGCTCAGGAGAGCCCCTAGTGTGCAACCAGCTCGAGCCGGGCACAGATTCTAACTGAGGTCTGGAGGAGGGGCATAGAGGGAGGAGCCAGTGCACACCAGTAGATCTAATTCTTTCTTAGAGTGCCCAGTCTCCTGCGGAGCCCGTCTATTCCCCATGGTCCTTACGGAGTTCCCAGCATCCACTAGGACGTCAGAGAAAACATGTTAAAAGTGTAGCACACCATGCTGGGATTCATTCACATCTGGAGTGACCCAGACTTGCCTTTTTTGGCGTTGGCCCTGCCTCATCACACTGCATCTCAACATCTTCAGAAGTACTACATATACTAGCATGCCCACACTCCCTGAAAGCCTGCCTTACTACATAAGGTGAGACAGGTCTTGTTGTAATGTTTTGACAAACAACGTTTTTGAAGTGACACTTTAACAACACATGTCCCCAGACTTGGACTGTCACACAGGGGTACAGAGGAAAACACCAGTGGCCCTAATTTCATGCCTGAACAGCCTAAGGATCAGGTTCCAGACTGTGGTCTTGCCTGTTGCATTTTGGTGGTCCTAAACATTGTCGACCCACACACTGTCGATCTAAAGATCCACACCCCTTACATGTTACACTGTATATTTTATGTTTGTTTTTGGAACACACTATTGTTAGGCAGTCATTTTTTTGTTAGCTTTGGATGGGCGTCAGCCTCTGTAGGTCGACATGTGCTAGTTCTACATGTCACAAGATCAACATGTTATTTATGGATACATGACAAATGTTAAAGTTTATTTTCACTTTATGCGGCACGTGTACTCCAATTGCAATGGAAATTGCGTACGATGTAAGCGGTAGTGTAGCGACTCACCTTGTCCTAAGCCTGGCAAAGAAAGTGAAGCATGCGAGTTGACTGTGCAAATATTGGGATACCCAGGCACTCTAAGTTAAAAAGGACAACAACATACCAAAATACCCTTAGGTCTAACTTTTTACCTGACAACCTAGCACATATAAACCCTGTTGTCCTGGAAACCCTGTCGACCTAATGAGTGTCGACCTAGAGTGGACAGCCTAAACATTGTAGACCTAGACACTGTACATCTAATGACCCACACACAAATGTAAATGCAACATCCATACCATGATGAAGAAGTCAATCAATTTTCCTTGGGCCAAGATTGGCCCCAGTACAACACTGCATGTAATTGTAATTGAAGTTAAAGTAGCTAACAAACACAATTTAAATGTGTAAAAACTTATTATCATCTTCCACATGTCCAGCACCCTCAAACTCCTTGGGGGCCTCTGCTGCCCATTCAGTAGGTGAGGAAGGAGGCTGGATTGGGGAAGGAGGCTGGATTGGGGAAGGAGGCTGGATGGGTGAGTTGTTTAGAAAGGGTGGGTCTGATTGAGGGGGGAGGGGGGTTGAGAGGGGGTTTGGGCCAGAGAGGGGGAGTGGAGCTGAGAGGGGCTTTGGGGCTGAGAGGTGGGTTAGGCCAGAGAGGGGGAGGGGGGCTGAGAAGGGCTTTAGGCCAGAGAGGGGGAGGGGGGCTGAGAGGGGCTTTGGGCCAGAGAGGGGGAGTGGGGCTGAGAGGCGGGTTGGGCCAGAGAGGGGGAGGGGGGCTGAGTGGTGGATTGGGCCAGAGAGGGGGAGGGGGGCAGAGAGGTGGATTGGGCCAGAGAGGGGGAGGGGGGCTGAGAGGTGGGTTGGGCCAGAGAGGGGGATGGGGTTGGAAAGGGGGGTTGGGAAAGAGAGGGGGAGGGGGTTGGAGAGGGGGTGGTTGATGATGAGGAAGGGGAAGTTTGATTTTGGGGTTCAGGGTGTTGAGGGGGTGAGGGAGTTTGGGGTGGGGAGGAGGCTGGAGGTGATGAATGCGCTTGAGTAGCTTGCTGTTGTGCTTGCCCTAGAATCACATTTAAAAAAAATTAAAAAAATCAGTTCCATGTGCATTCACAAATAACATTGTTATGTTAATTTATTAATACAAATACAAAGTTAGTTATGTCTCCAGCCTACAGCCTGTGTGCCGACTCACCACACCACTAAACATTATCCCCTAAGCACTCTGCTCCCCAGTCTGTACTGCAAGCCCTAAGCACACACACTCTGTAAACTGGTTAAGTGTGGTATGTTTTGGGTACTATAGTTTAATAATAATGTCTGCTAATAATCTCACTTTATCACATCTAAGCACAATTTTTTTGTGCTAATTAAAAAAAAAAAATTGTTAGTGCTAATAAGGCGCTCATAACTTTATTGTGATTACATAAACCTTTTCTTTAAGCTAGCTTATCACTAAATTAAACCACACCACACACTGAAATAAAGACATGGACACAGTAGCTGGAGTTAAAGGTCAGACGATGTTTATTAATCGCTGACCAACTCTTTAAACTATAATTGTGATCGAATTAGAATTGATTTTGAATATAGATTTAAATTTAGTTTGGAGGATGGCAAACAGAAAGTCACTGCCAAACACCAGCACCAGTCACCTAGATGAAAACCACCAAACCAAGGAGGGGAGTACACATACCCCGCCTCCTTCCCGCATAACCCGCATTGTGCTGGCCTTACCCCTCTTTCTCTGGCAAACGTTCGGTTCCCGCAGGGGAACGTCTAAATGTCCAACCGCAAGAAAAGGACACACCTGCCGTCCTTCTAAAGAGGGAGCCCCACAATGACCACTTATGCCTGTGTGACAGCTGGTTGGCAGCGACTTCCCGCCAATCTGGCTTTCAATAGCCCACTGCAATAACAAAAAACGTAGCCGAAATCCGGGAGGGCGGGCGGGCATACAATGAATGGCAAGAGGAAGTCTAGGAAAATGGCCCCCACCTATATACTATCCTAAGACCCTCCTATTAATCTTGATGCACAACCTTCTAATCCAATGGGAAAAAACCAACAGGGAAAACTGATCTGCCTAGCAACTGCTTAGTCATTTAAACAACCAATCACAAAAACGTTGATCTCTTATATGGCCTCAGGCTTATGCAGCCTTCAGCTTTTCTAAGGCGCTCATAACATTATTGTGATTACATAAACCTTTTCTTTAAGCTAGCTTATCACTAAATTAAACCACACCACACACTGAAATAAAGACACGGACACAGTAGCTGGAGTTAAAGGTCAGACGATGTTTATTAATCGCTGACCAACTCTTTAAACTATAATTGTGATCGAATTAGAATTGATTTTGAATATAGATTTAAATTTAGTTTGGAGGATGGCAAACAGAAAGTCACTGCCAAACACCAGCACCAGTCACCTAGATGAAAACCACCAAACCAAGGAGGGGAGTACACATACCCCGCTTCCTTCCCGCATAACCCGCATTGTGCTGGCCTTACCCCTCTTTCTCTGGCAAACGTTCGGTTCCCGCAGGGGAACGTCTAAATGTCCAACCGCAAGAAAAGGACACACCTGCCGTCCTTCTAAAGAGGGAGCCCCACAATGACCACTTATGCCTTTGTGACAGCTGGTTGGCAGCGACTTCCCGCCACCAAGGTTTACCAAACCGCCACCGCCATCCGCAACCACGACATTAACCAACTAAGGAAACTAAATAGCCCTACCGAAAAAGACCAAAAATATCCTCCAGGAAAAACTGCACTCCCTCCGGAGAAAGATGAACCCCATCGTCCTTGTAAAACTGCCTGTTCCTTAGCACCAGTAGAGGATGCCTGATCGCCACTCCACCTATGGCCTTAACAAAAAGAGACACCGCCGAATTCACCTTTTTGCGTGCTTTCTCCAGCGCCGAGAAACGCACCGCACCACGCCAATGGAATTGGGGCACCATCTCCGACCAAACAATGCAGACTCCTGGCCAGTGACACCGGATCGCCACCAAATCCGCCTTAACGGACAGAATCAAATCTATGCCCTTAACTCGACCTAGATCATTACCACCCAAATGAATGACGATACAACTAGGGCGACCCCAGCGGCGCTCCCGAGAAAAAAGGACCCGCAACAAATCACCCCATAACATACCTCGCACACCTAACCATCTCAATTGCCTGGACCCAAAAACCTCAGTCGCCCTAGATGCCATGGGATGCTTTGCCGCCCAAAAAATATAGGAATGACCAACCAGCCATACTTGGTCCCCAAAATTGATGACAGCTGCAAAAGAAAATATCCTAACATCAGATTATGAACATAATCCATACATAAAGCACAACGTAACAAAATTGAACCCAAGTGAAGGAGAAAAATCAAAAAACCTCCCGTGGACCTTGATAGAACAGCCAATTGAAATTAGGCCCCCTCGGAGGAAAAATTTTAAAAATTCACTTCACACCCTCGATTCCTGAACGGTAAGCGTTCAAAAACCGACGAGTAAACACGTTTTTGGGTTAGCGCAACAGGCGCACCTATAACTTATCTAAACGGACATAGGACTTATAGGAGGCCGACTTCCAACGGCCCAGCTCCCTAATAGCCGCAGGTGATGAACCTGTAGCCGCCGCATGGGTAGCCGCCCCAATCCGAAAGGAATGGGTACCGAAGTCCGCCTCCTGCAAGCCCAACGCCGCTAAACATTTCTTGAACACAGAAGCAAATTGAAACTTTATCAGAGGGTCAACCTGCGCGTGCACCAGCAGCTGGGTGCCCCCCGGAGGCCTCAACCGCACATACTCTTGCGTCAACCTTAGCGGGCAAACACCCGATTCCTCCTGAACCTCCAAGGACAACCAGCGCCCCCGACCTGTTTGATCTGTCTTGGATCGCACAATCCTACAGAGCAACAGGCCCTCCTGCAATCGCACATTTTCGTAAAGCAAACCCGACTCCCGAGACGCCTTGCTGCATGCCACCAACTCGCTCACCCGGAAAGCCCCGAAAAAGGCCAGGGCATACGCACAGCTAAACAATGCGACCTCGAATTCCGAGGACGCAATTTGAGGCAGCACCCGCAGTAAATTCGTTAGAAGCTGCAACGTTATGGGCCTACGTGAGTCCGCAGGCGCCGGGCGCAACCTGGCCCAACCTTTCAGCGCTCTGGAAAGGACAAACGACCCCGTGGGGTCCGTCATCCCGTGGAGCCGCGAGTGAAAAGAAATGCCCGCAAGGGCAGTTGCCATGGCCGCTTTTGACCTACCGCTTTGGTAATGTTCCCAAACAAAGGTCAACAGGGCGTCGGCCGAGGACTCACCTGCTACCCCGTACCTACTCTGAAAGACCGACCAATCCCACCAGGCTGCATCATACGCTCGTAGAGTGGAGGGAGCCAGAGCACACCTGGCTAAAGCGGTTAACCCGACTCGACCATCTGCCAGACAGAAGTTGGGCACTGTAACCCCTCCGCCGCCGCTTCCGGAACCAACGTCCTGAATTTGTCAAACTGGAACCGGGACAATGCATCCGCAATTCCATTGTCAACTCCAGGAATGTGGCGGGCCCTGAAATTAATATTGCGTTGCAAGCAAACCAACACTAGATGCCGTAACAGCCTCAGCGCCTGCGGCGAGGAGGAACGCTGATTATTAATCGCATGTACCACCCCCAAGTTGTCGCAAAGAAACAAGATGTCCTTATTTGCGAACTGGCCGGCCCATAATTCAAGCGCCACTATGATCGGGAACAATTCCAGCAAAAGAAGGTTCTTGGTAAACCCACGCGTTACCCAAGAGGCCGGCCAAGCCGCAGCGCACCATGCGCCCGCAAAAAACGCGCCAAACCCTCGACTGCCTGAGGCATCCGTGAACAATTGCAGCTGCTTACTGGAACAACAAAGCGCGGGCCACAAAACTTCCTTGTTGAAGGACACCAGGAAAGAGACCCAGATCCGCAAATCATCTCTGATCTCGCGGGAAAGGTACACGGTGTGATTCTGCCGGACCGTCCCCGCCGTGGCCCGCTCGAGTTTGCGACAGAAAATCCTACCCATGGGGATAATCCGGCACGCAAAATTGAGAGAGCCCAGCAAGGACTGCACTTGCTTAAGCCGAACCCTGCGTTTGCCTAAACAGTCAGTAATTAAACCCAACAGCTTACGCACTTTATCCTCGGGCAGGCGACAGCAACCCCCCACCGTGTCAATTTCGATACCTAAATAGCTAAGACAAGTGCAAGGGCCCTCGCACTTGTCTTGCGCGACAGGCACCCCTAAAGCGCTGAATAATGCCCTGGCCACCGACAGAATGTCCCCACAGACCGAACTGTCCCCCGGCCCCACAAAGAGAAAGTCGTCCAGGTAGTGAGCCACCCCCGGTTGGCCGGAGGCGGTCTGGACGCACCAGTGCAAAAATGTGCTAAAACACTCAAAGTAGGCACAGGAGACAGAGCAACCCATGGGGAGACACCGATCCACGTAAAATTCTCCCCCTAGTTTGAAACCAAGAAACCGCAAGGAATCTGGGTGCAGCGGGAGTAGGCGAAAGGCCGACTCCACGTCTAATTTTGCCAACAGACCCCCCGGACCACAATCCTGCACCAAGCGCAGCGCGTCATCAAAAGACTGATAACGTACCCTGCACTTTGCCTCCGGAATAGCGTCGTTGACCGACGCACCCGGAGGGTGTGACAAGTGCTGTATTAAGCGAAACTTGCCCGCGGCCTTCTTGGGCACCACCCCTACTGGGGAAATGCACAAGGAGAGCAGCGGGGGAAAGGCGTAGGGCCCAGCCATGCGCCCCAGGCCAATCTCCCCGTCCACTTTCCGCTGGACCTCCTGCGGGAATTCGCGAGCCGATCTCAAATTCTGGCGCGCCACCACATGCACCGAATCCGAAATGGGTAAACGAAAACCGTGCCGAAAGCCCTCCAAGAGGAACGACGCCGCCGCCTCATCGGGGTACAAGCTAAGCCAGCGCTGCAATTCGGGAACTAGAATCGGGGAGAAGGCCTTACTTGCCAACTCCCCCGGCCTCGGCGGAAGTGGCGGGCTTACCGCTTGCCGCCGAGGTGCAATCCTTGGCCGGGTGACTCGCCCCGCACAGCTTACATGAGTGGCGAAAACGACAACTCGCTCCTTTGACGCATTTGCCGTCATTATAGGCAAAGCACTTGCCTTTCCCTAACAAGCGGGACCCCGCAGCCCCGGCCGCCCCGGGCTTCTTGACCGTGACGTCCGGGGTGGGCTTGACCTGCTGCGTGACCTCCAACCACACCTCGACATCCTTAAAACCCGCGGGCAGGATGGGGTTACCATCCTGATTGCGATGGAACTTCTCGTCGTAATCCCGCCAAGCGGAACCCTTGGATTTTAAGTACATGTCGTGTACCAAAAACAAATATTTAACTAAGTTGGCATACTCTGAGGGACGCGATTCCACTGGTGAAAATTGCGAAACGCATTTTCCCCAATACCACCCGGCTTCTTGGCTGCGTCAAAACCCTGTCGCATTTCCTCCGTAAGGGTGAATATGTCTACGTACTTCCCCTTCCGGATTTTTTCTCGCATGCGCTTACGAACCCCCCGTGTAACTGCAGTGTTGGCACAATGTACCATCTCCTCATAACGGGGGGGGTCAAGAGGGACCACCGGCGCAGGCGCGGCCGCCTTATGTGCTTCCTTTGCCATACGCCAATGAGTCTAGCCAATTTACGCGGGCGCCGCGGAGAACCGGACGAAACACTGCTGGAGGATGAGGAACTACAGGTTGAAATGTGTAAAGGAAGGGTCAGCTCACCTGTGTTAGAAGGACCCGGAACCGCGTCGTCCGCTGCACCCGCCTCCGCTGGTGGCCGCACCTCCCCCGTCGACGCCGCGGCCGTCCGCGACTCTCGCCTCCTGCCGGGCGTAGCCCCGGAACTAGCCGGAACCTGTAAGGGAGAAACAGAGGGGACAACAGGCGCAGAGGAGACCAAAACATCATTAACCATGGGTTGAACCTGCGGGGGAGGAGGCCCCGCCCAGCCGCTCCGCGGCGACGGGCCGGCGGGAAGCTGCAGGGGGGGACCCCCAACCGAGGCGTACCCGACTGATTGCGTGCAGGCAGCCCCGCCCCAGGCACCGAAACCCGCGGGGTAAGAAGGCCGCCATGCAGTATGCGGCGTGTAGCCACTCGCCCCCGCCCATCCGGATGACATCGGAAGGAACTGAGGGGGTGCCGGGAGGGGTGGCCAACCCTGCGCTACCTGACTCCCACCGACCAGTGACTGCCCCGATTGCAAGCCTGCAAAGGCAGGGAGGGGCACCGTGACTCGGGGGCCGCCGACCGACCATGTGGTCTGTACGCCGGCGCCCGTGCCGGCTATGTGCGGGGAAAATTGTGGACCGGACGCCACCGTGAAGCCCATGGAGGGCATGCTGGCCGCTAAGGAGAACGCCGGCGCCAGAGGACACGGAAAACCCCCGGGGAAGGACTGGCTCCCCGTGAAGCCTTGCTGAGCTGTGAAAGAAGGAGCAGAGCCGGGTGTATGGTACGACGCCGCGATGGACGCCTGTGTCGCCACTAACTGCAATGCCCCCGGCAGTACGGGGGGGGGGGGTTTGAAACCCGACGAATGGGGATGCCGCCACGGGCGGCGGCGCGCCTGACGACCAGGGGCCCATAAACCAGGCCCCCGGTGCCGGGTTCACATCCGTGAAATCTCGTCCCGTCACCGAAGCCGGGGCGGGCGCAGCAGCAGTCACTGCTACGTCCCCCGCCCCAGCCACACCAGGGTTAGACGACCCCCCATCCCCAATTAAATACCTGGGCGCTATAGGCCCCACGACTGATAGGGGAGCAATTGGGTCCTGCAGCGTTCTGGGTACAGCGGGGACCTCTCCCCGCTGTCCCAGTCTCATAACCCCCACCTGCGCACCGCCCCCCCCCTCACCGCTTGCAGCCCGGCCGCGGCCGCCCGGCACCACGTGGGCACCCGAGCTGCCGCCGAGAGCCGCTCGCGGGGAAGGCAGAGGAGGCCCGGCGCTGATCAGCGCGCCGTGTGATGGAGGCGGCGCCGAAGACTGGGCTGCTGGGAGCGCCGACGACCGCGGCCCGGCCGGGCCGTGCGTCCCGGCGCCACGTGCAGAGCGCCCGCTGGCCGCCCGTCTCCGGCTGGCCGGGCAGCGGGTCGTCACTGCCCGCCCCCGCCGCCCGTCCGCAGCAGCAGGAAACAGTCCCCGGGGCCCAGCACTAGGGGAACGGGAGCGGGGGGTGCCCCCAGCCTCCACGAGGCGTCGAGGGGGAGGGGCAGAACGCCTAGGCCGCGGCATGCTAGGAGGGGGGGAGACACAGCCGCAAATACCCTGGCACCTAACAGGCAAAATCAGCAGCAAAAAGGGGGGAGCAAAGGGGGTAAAATGCACTGCAATGAATAAACAATGAATAACAACAATGAATAAACAAATTATATAAGTAATGATATACTTATCCTTCCTGGGCCATACAATGAATGGCAAGAGGAAGTCTAGGAAAATGGCCCCCACCTATATACTATCCTAAGACCCTCCTATTAATCTTGATGCACAACCTTCTAATCCAATGGGAAAAAACCAACAGGGAAAACTGATCTGCCTAGCAACTGCTTAGTCATTTAAACAACCAATCACAAAAACGTTGATCTCTTATATGGCCTCAGGCTTATGCAGCCTTCAGCTTATCTAATCACAGTTAAATAGTCATGTGAACACATTGTAATGCATTTAACTTACTGCGTCTGCGGATTTGCTGGCACAGCCGTGCCAGCAACTCGGGCTGTAGGCGGTGGAGGTCGCTCCACCGCCGCTCCAATTGCACTATGGACCGGCGTGTCCATGTCCGCAATATGCGGCGAACCTCCACGTAGGCCGCTCGCTTGACGCGATTTGGGACATACGGTCCCGCGCGGCCTACGTGGTGGTCCATTACCGCGGTGAGCACCCGCAGCTCGCGGTGGGTGAACGCGGATGCTCGCATGGTGCCTATGGTGTTTTCCTTACATGGGCATATATTTATAGTGTGTGGTTGCATTGCAATGGTTGAAATATCATGGTGTCATCTTTATTTAACTTTATTGATCTGTGTGCAATATTTTACAAACAACATTTGATGTGCTCCCATTAGTTAGCATCAGCAATTACTCGCAGCAGACACAGCATCAAATAATAAATAAGAAATATCTATTTCACACTACAAATCCTGCTTCTCAATTTGCTTTCTTTTTGGTTTTAGATTAAAGTACAAATGATCATAACTTTCCAATGATTATATATATATATCTCTGTCTATATACATATATGTGTGTGTGTATATATATATATATATATATATATATATATATAGATATATATATATAGATGGTTTTTTTTATTTAAATGTGTATATATATCTATCTATCTATCTATCTATCTATCTATCTATCTATCTATCTATCTATCTATCTATCTATATACTCATATATACACTGCTCAAAAAAATAAAGGGAACACTAAAATAACACATCCTAGATCTGAATGAATGAAATATTCTTATTAAATACTTTGTTCTTTACATAGTTGAATGTGCTGACAACAAAATCACACAAAAATTATCAATGGATATCAAATTTATAAACCCATGGAGGTCTGGATTTGGAGTCACCCTCAAAATTAAAGTGGAAAAACACACTACAGGCTGATCCAACTTTGATGTAATGCCCTTAAAACAAGTCAAAATGAGGCTCAATAGTGTGTGTGGCCTCCACGTGCCTGTATGACCTCCCTACAACCCACACAAGTGGCTCAGGTAGTGCAGCTCATCCAGGATGGCACATCAATGCGAGCTGTGGCAAGAAGGTTTGCTGTGTCTGTCAGCGTAGTGTCCAGAACATGGAGGCGCTACCAGGAGACAGGCCAGTACATCAGGAGACGTGGAGGAGGCCGTAGGAGGGCAACAACCCAGCAGCAGGACCGCTACCTCTGCCTTTGTGCAAGGAGGAACAGGAGGAGCACTGCCAAAGCCCTGCAAAATGACCTCCAGCAAGCCACAAATGTGCATGTGTCTACTCAAACGATCAGAAACAGACTCCATGAGGGTGGTATGAGGGCCCGCCGCCCACAGGTGGGGGTTGTGCTTACAGCCCAACACCGTGCAGGACGTTTGGCATTTGCCAGAGAACACCAAGATTGTCAAATTCGCCACTGGCGCCCTGTGCTCTTCACAGATGAAAGCAGGTTCTCACTGAGCACGTGACAGACGTGACAGAGTCTGGAGATGCCAAGGAGAACGTTCTGCTGCCTGCAACATCCTCCAGCATGACCAGTTTGGCAGTGGGTCAGTAATGGTGTGGGGTGGCATTTCTTTGGGGGGCTGCACAGCCCTCCATGTGCTCGCCAGAGGTTGCCTGACTGCCATTAGGTACCTTCAGACCCCTTGTGAGACCATATGCTGGTGCGGTTAGCCCTGGGTTCCTCCTAATGCAAGACAATGCTAGACCTCATGTGGCTGGAATGTGTCAAGATGAAGGCATTGATGCTATGGACTGGCCCGCCCGTTCCCCAGACCTGAATCCAATTGAGCACATCTAGGACATCATGTCTCGCTCCATCCACCAATGCCACGTTGCACCACAGACTGTCCAGGAGTTGGCGGATGCTTTAGTCCAGGTCTGGGAGGAGATCCCTCAGGAGACCATCCGCCACCTCATCAGGAGCATGCCCAGGCATTGTAGGGAGGTCATACAGGCACGAGGAGGCCACAGACACTACTGAGCCTAATTTTGACTTGTTTTAAGGACATTACATCAAAGTTGGATCAGCCTGTAGTGTGTTTTTACACTTTAATTTTGGGGGTGACTCCAAATCCAGACCTCCATGGGTTAATAAATTTGATTTCCATTGATAATTTTTGTGTGATTTTGTTGTCAGCACATTCAACTATGTAAAGAACAAAGTATTTAATAAGAATATTTCATTCATTCAGATCTAGGATGTGTTATTTTAGTGTTCCCTTTATTTTTTTGAGCAGTGTATATATATATATATATATATATATATATATATATATATATATATAAAAAATATAATTGTTAAAAAAACAATGTATATATATATATATATATATATATATATAGCAAACTGGAATGGTTGGCACTCCCTTTCAATAGAACAACTGCCCCGTTGCCGTCCTTATGCTGTATAGAAATCAGTGGTCTTCTAGAGAGGGGTTAGCAACGGCCCACTCCCAATCAGTACAAACCGGGCGGCACTCCAGGGACTTGTGAAATCAGGTAAAGTGTATTCTCAAATCAAAAAGCAATAATGAAAGGCATATCTTGCCGACGTTTCAGCGCCTCGCAGGATGCTTTTTTCAAGGCTATGGCCCTCATTCCGAGTTGTTCGCTCTGTAATTTTCTTCGCATCGCAGCGATTTTCCGCTAATTGCGCATGCGCAATGTTCGCACTGCGACTGCGCCAAGTAAATTTGCTATGCAGGTAGGTATTTTACTCACGGCATTACGAGGTTTTTTCTTCGTTCTGGTGATCGTAATGTGATTGACAGGAAGTGGGTGTTTCTGGGCGGAAACTGGCCATTTTATGGGTGTGTGTGAAAAAACGCTGCCGTTTCTGGGAAAAACGCGGGAGTGTCTGGGCGAACGCTGGGTGTGTTTGTGCTCAAGGCGACTCCTTACAGCAATGTTATGTAGTATAGCGCACAGGACCACAATTTTACTTACCATCTCCGGCGAATACATGATGTCGCCACCAGTGTGGTGGAGCACATGAAACCGCCCTTTAAGAACCACAATCGTGCGCTCCACCAGCTGTCTAGTGGCAGTAAGCGCGGAATTAAATGCCGACTGTGGTCCTGGCCTGGGTTTGCTGTAAGGAATCATGAGCCAGGGGGTGCAAGGATATCCACGATCTCCTGTTTTAGAATTTGGACTTCTTTGGTGTGCAGTGCTGCTTATGGGACTCCTTCAAACTCGATCGCACGTTGCATTTTTTTTGCAGCCGTGTGATCGGGTCTGTACTGCGCATGCGTATGACCCACACCGCGCAGGCGCGTCAGCCGGCGTCGGCGGGCAGCGAAGAAACGAACGAAGAAAGCGATTGCACCGTCGATCGCAAGACGATTGACAGACAGAAGGCGTTCGTGGGCGGCAACTCGCCGTTTTCAAGGTGTGTTTGGAGAAACCCAGGCATGCCCCACCGTTTCCAGGGAAGGTTCCTGATGTTAGCTTCTTCCTGGATCATCGCAGCGGGTGAGTAAGTCCTGGGCTGTGCAGAAACTAAATGTTTGTGCAGCTCACTGCACAGCCAAACGCATCCCTGCAAAGCCCTAACCCCCTCCCCTGTATGTGGCGATTAGCTGGTCGCACAGTGCAAAAAATAGCCTGCGTGCGGCCAGGTCTGAATTAGGCCCTATATACGGTTTTGTGCCTTGACATTTCACAAGAACTTTAGACAGAGATTACAGATCGCAGCCAGACAATCAGATTGTGGGTCTAATTCAGATCTGATCACAGCAGCAGCAAATTTGTTAGCTAATGGACAAAACCATGGCCCTCATTCCGAGTTATTCGCTCTTTAATTTTTTTCGCTACGGAGTGATTAGTCGCAAACTGCGCATGCGCAATGTTCGCAGTGCGCCTGCGCCAAGTAAATTTGCACAAAAGTTTGTTTTTTTACTCACGGCCTAACAAGGTTTTTTCATAGTTCTGCTGATCGTAGTGTGATTGACAGGAAGTGGGTGTTTCTGGGCGGAAACTGACCGTTTTCTGGGAGTGTGCGAAAAAACGCAGGCGTGTCAGGGAAAAACGCGGGAGTGTCTGGAGAAACGGGAGAGTGGCTGGGCGAATGCTGGGTGTGTTTGTGACGTCAAACCAGGAACGAAACTGACTGAACTGATCGCAGTGTAGGAGTAAGTCTCGAGCTACTCAGAAACTGCTAAGAAATTTCTATTCGCAATTCTGCTAATCTTTCGTTCGCAATTCTGCTAAGCTAAGATTCACTCCCAGAGGGCGGCGGCTTAGCGTGTGCAAAGCTGCTAAAAGCAGCTAGCGAGCGAACAACTCGGAATGAGGGCCCATGTGCACTGCATGGGGGGGGGGGGGAGATATATGTGCAGAGAGAGTTAGATATTGGTGGGGTGTGTTCAACCTGAAATCTAAATTGCAGTGTAAAAATAAAGCAGCCAGTATTTACCCTGCACAGAAACCGTATAGGGGCCAATTTAGTAAGGATAGCAAATTCTGCTAATCAGCAGAATTTGCTATCCTTTTGCACGCATGCTGGGGGCCGCTCAGTGCTGGGCAAGGCCGCCCAGCATGCTGACCGCCACCTCCCCTCCTGCTACAAGTAGAAATTGCGATCGTCTGGAGCCCCAGCGCCATCTTACATGTCACAGCGGCTTTGCACATGTTATATCTGCCCCCCCCTGTAGTGCACAGTGGTGGTCATTCCGAGTTGTTCGCTCTGTAATTTTGTTCGCATCGCAGCGATTTTCCGCTAATTGCACATGCGCAATGTTCGCACTGCGACTGCGCCAAGTAAATTTGCTATGCAGTTAGGAATTTTACTCACGGCATTACGAGGTTTTTTCTTCGTTCTGGTGATCGTAATGTGATTGACAGGAAGTGGGTGTTTCTGGGCGGAAACTGGACGTTTTATGGGAGTGTGCGAAAAAACGCTACAGTTTCTGGGAAAAAACGCGGGAGTGTCTGAAGAAACGGGGGAGTGTCTGGGCGAACGCTGAGAGTGTTTGTGACGTCAAACCAGGAACAAAACTGACTGAACTGATCGCAGATGCCGAGTAAGTGTGGAGCTACTCAGAAACTGCTAAGAAGTGTCTATTCGCAATTCTGCTAATCTTTCGTTCGCAATTTTACTATGCTAAGATTCACTCCCAGTAGGCGGCGGCTTAGCTTGTGCAAAGCTGCTAAAAGCAGCTTGCGAGCGAACAACTCGGAATGAGGGCCATGGTTTTGCCCATTAGCTAACAAATTTGCTGCTGCGATCAGATCTGAATTAGGCCCTGTGTCTACTCTAGCTATGCACTGCACATCCAGAAATGTATTGCCCATCCCTCATATGTTTGGAATGACCTAATGCCTGGCCCTCTGTTTGCAGGTATAAATCTATTCTGAAATACAAGTCAGCTTTCCCGTGCTTCTACCTGCCCATCGCTGCTGCCATGTTGATGGTGAGTTCTGTTCAATAGAGCTAATAATCTAGTTATTTTCTTTATAACCTTGTAAAAGAATGAAGAGCTGGCAGCTGTGTATACACCACCATATTAAAATCGTGGAGAAAGCAATTGCATTTTACAGTAACCTACACAACAAGCGAATGAGCCCCCCTCACGCCACCTGAGTAACCCATCCATGTATCCACTTCCTAGGCTAGAATACACCAGGAGGAAGATTACAGAAATGCCAAAACAATCCTGCTGGAAATGGGGGTGTTATTCCAGGTGCAGGTGAGAAAGGGGATAATGGGAGTGGGGGGAAATTGGGAGAGTCAGAGTTTTATCACACAGCGTAAGTTAAGTTCTGTGCCCCCATTTCCCAATTTACTGCTAGAATGACTACCTGGACTGTTATGGAGACCCCAGTGTCATAGGAAAGATTGGAACTGACATCCAGGATAGGAAGTGTACGTGGCTGGTGGTAGAGGCACTAAAGAGGGTGACCCCTGAGCAAAGAAAAATCCTGGAGGTAAGTGTAATAGTGGGACAGTTTCCCTTCCAGTTACAACTTACAAAGAGCTCTGCCCCCTGCATTTACATCTTCCCCAACAGCTCCTCCTCCTACTGCCCTTACACCTTCCCAACTGCTCCTACTCCAGCAATTACACCACCAACAGCTCCACCTCCTGTAATTACACCTTCTCGGAAAGCTCCATCTTCTGTGCTTACATATTTTTAAACATTCCTCCTCCATTCCGCAATTATAGCTTCCTGGTCAGCTTCTCATCCTGTGTTTGCACCTTCCCTGACAGCTTCTCCTGTGCTCCCACCTTCCCCAACAGCTTCTCCTCCTGTGCTTATACCTTCTTCAACAGGTCCTGCTCCTATAGTTACACTGACCCAGACGGCTTCTCCTATTGTGCTTACACATTCCTCAACAGGGTCTTCTCCTCCTGCGCTTACACCTTCCCCAACAGCTCCCCCTCTTGTGCTTATACCTTCCGACAGAAGCTCCTCCTGCATTTACTCCTTCCCTTAATGCGCCTCCTCCTGTGTGTACACCTTTCCTGACAGCTACTCCTCCTGCACTTTCACCTTCATAGACAGCTCCTCCATCTGTGCTTACACCTTCCCTGACAGCTGTGCCTCCTGTAGTTGCGCTGCCCCACAGCACCAACTCCCGTGTTTATACGTTGCTTGGCAGGACTTCCGCCTACTGAACTTACACCTTCCCCAACAGCTCGTCCTCCTGCACTTACACCTTCCCCAATAGCTCCTCCTCCTGCACTTACACTTTCCCCAACAGCTCCCCCTCCTGTGCTTACACATATCCCGACAGCAGCTCCTTCTGCATTTACGCCTTGCCTTAAAGCGCCTTCTCCTGTGTGTACACCTGCCCTGACAGCTTCTCCTCCTGCACTTTAACCTTCCTAGACAGCCCCTCCATCAGGAGGTATGCTTACACCTTCCCTGGCAGCTGTTCCTTCTGTAGTTGTGCTGCCCCAGACAGCACCTCCTCCTGTGTTTATATTTTGCTTGACAGCGCCTCCTCCTGATGAACTTCCACCTTCCACCAACAGCTTCTCCTCCTGCACTTACACATTCCCTGATAGCTCCTCCTGCTGAGCTTACACCTATCCTGACAGCTCCTCCTCCTGCACTTATACCTTCCCTGACAGCTCCTCCTCCTATGCTTCCAACTTCCCTAACAGCTCTTCCTTTGCTTTCACTTTTACTGAAAGCTCCTCCTCCTGAACTAACACATTCCTGACAGCTCCTCCTTCTGTCTACACCTTTCCTGACAGCTCCTCCTCCTGTGCTTACACCTTCCCCAACTGCTACTCCTCTGGTGTTTACACTTTTCTGATTGCTCCTTTTCTTGAGCTTTAACTTTCCCAGACAGCTACTCCTCCTGCAGTTGCAACATCCCTGATAGCTTCTCCTCCTGTGCTTACACCTTCCTGACAGCTTCTACTCCTGCAATCACACCTTCCCTGACAATTGCTCCTCCTGCAGTCACTCCTTTCCTATTAGCTTCTCATTCTGTGCTTACACCTTAATGACAGCTGCTCCCCCTGCAGTCACACCCTTCCCAACATCTCCTGCTGCGTAGCTTCCAACTTCCTTGATGGCTACTCCTCCTGCAGTTACACCTTCCCAACAGCTCCTTTTCCTGTGCTTACATCTTCCCCGACAGCTTCTCAACTTTCTGCAAATACAGTTTCCCTAACAGCTTCTTCTACTGCACTTACACCTTCCTGACAGCTTCTCCTTCTACAGCTACACCTTCCCTGACAGTTCCTCCTGTTGCATTTACACCTTCTCCAACAGCTCCTTCTCCTCCTTCTGTGGTTATACCTTCCCCAACAGCTCCTCCTCCTGTGGTTTCACCTTCCTTGACAGTTCCTCCTCAGGTTACACATTTGCCAACAGCTCTTCATCCTACAGTAGGAATGGCCATTGGTGTGTTTTTTATCGATGGTTGCCATTGATGGTGAAGCTGTGCATGGCCATCAATTGTTACCAACTTGGGTATGGGAGACAATTGATGGTTTAACCCAGACATGGTCATCCCCATTTTTTCAGTGACTACCCCGTGGGACAATCACAGCCTGGGAGCAGGGCTTAGCAGATGTCGAGAGTGGAGCTATGCTCCATGTCCAGGCACCTTGTAGAAAAAAATATTTGGTTATACTGTGCCATCGACGGACCGAAACCATCTGGTTCTCTCCCATCAATGGCAAAGTATTCTACATTGACCATAAACCATCGATGATTATAAATCATTGATGGTCATCCCTATCCTACAGTTACACCTTCCCTGATAGCTGTTCCTCCTATATCAGAGGTTCCCAAATATGGTCCTCAAGGTACCCCAACGGTCCTAGTTTTAAATGTATCCATGCTTGGCCACAGGTGACTTAATTAGCACCTTCGTCAATTTGATTTAACCATCTGTGCTGAGCCATGGATATACCTAAATCCTGGACTAAAAGCCCCACCTTTTAAACCTGGGGTATTTGGAACTTAATCCCCGAGACTAGCTGCTAACTACTTTGAGGAGAGTGGCGCCAGGTGTGTATATATATTTTTGTGTAAATCCTGGACTGTTGGGGTGCCTTGAGGACTGCATTTGGGAACCTCTGTCCTATATTTTAACATTCCCTGGCAGCACCTACTCTTCCTGTGGTTACACCTTCCCCGACAGCTCCTCATCCTGCATTTACACCTTCCCTGAAAGCCTCTTCACCTCCTGCAGTTACATGTTCTTTATAAATCAATGGTTATACATATCTTAGAGGAACCTACTCTTTATGAGCCATTGCTTACACATGTCCTAATGGTATGCCTCAACTAGGCTGTACACTATCTGCGGTATTAACCGTAGCATTGCTGTAACACACAGGAGAACTACGGGTATGACGATGTGGACAAGGTGCAGAGGGTAAAGCATCTGTACGACGATCTAGACCTGACCACTGTGTACAGACAATATAAGGAGGAGATTTACCAGAGAGTACAGATTCTTATCTCCCAGCATGCAAATGGACTGTTCAAGGAGATCTTCCTGAAACTGGCACTCAAGAGTTGCAAGAAAGATGTGTATTCTCCTTCCTTACCAGTTGTCTGAGAAAGAATCTCTGCACATTAAAGATTGAAAGCAGGCTGTGCATTCCTGTAATCTATAGTATATAAATGGTTGCCTGTAATCTTTTTGAGACTCTTCTGCAAACTTTCTTTGCACACATGGGTGGTCATTCTGAGTTGTTCGCTCGTTGACGATTTCTCTTACGTCCTAGAGGATGCTGGGGACTCCGTAAGGTCCATGGGGTATAGAGGGCTCCGCAGGAGACATGGGCACTGTAAAGCTTTAGAATGGGTGTTCACTGGCTCCTCCCTCTATGCCCCTCCTCCAGACCTCAGTTAGTTCCTGTGCCCAGTGGAGACTGGATGCACTGCAGGGGAGCTCTCCTGAGTTTCTCTGAAAAAGCTTTTGTTAGGTTTATTATTTTCAAGGGAGCACTGCTGGCAACAGGCTCCCTGCTTCGTGGGACTGAGGGGAGATAAGCAGACCTACTTAAATGATAGGCTCTGCTTCTTAGGCTACTGGACACCATTAGCTCCAGAGGGAGTCGGAACGCAGATCTCACCCTCGCCGTTCGTCCCGGAGCCGTGCCGCCGTCCTCCTCACAGAGCCGGAAGATAGAGGCCGGGTGAGTAATGTGCACCGGAAATTTTTTGTGGTTTGGTTTTGGATTCGGTTCCGCGGCCGTGTTTTGGATTCGGACGTGTTTTGACAAAACCTCCCTGAAATTTTTTTGTCGGATTCGGGTGTGTTTTGGATTCTGGTGTTTTTTTACAAAAAACTCTCAAAAACAGCTTAAATCATAGAATTTGGGGGTCATTTTGATCCCATTAAATTATTAACCTCAATAACCATAATTTACACTCATTTTCAGTCTATTCTGAACACCTCACAATATTATTTTTAGTCCTAAAATTTGCACCGAGGTCGCTGGATGGCTAAGCTAAGCGACACAAGTGGCCGACACAAACACCTGGCCCATCTAGGAGTGGCACTGCAGTGTCAGACAGGATGGCACTTCAAAAAAAATGTACCCAAACAGCACATGATGCAAAGAAAAAAAGAGGCGCACCAAGGTCGCTGTGTGACTAAGCTAAGCGACACAAGTGGCCGACACAAACACCTGGCCCATCTAGGAGTGGCACTGCAGTGTCAGACAGGATGGCACTTCAAAAAAATTGTCCCCAAACAGCACATGATGCAAAGAAAAATGAAAGAAAAAAGAGGTGCAAGATGGAATTGTCCTTGGGCCCTCCCACCCACCCTTGTGTTGTATAAACAGGACATGCACACTTTAACGAACCCATCATTTCAGCGACAGGGTCTGCCACACGACTGTGACTGAAATTACTGGTTGGTTTGGGCCCCCGCCAAAAAAGAAGCAATCAATCTCTCCTTGCACAAACTGGCTCTACAGAGGCAAGATGTCCACCTCATCATCATCCTCCGATTCCTTACCCCTTTCACTGTGTACATCCCCCTCCTCACAGATTATTAATTCGTCCCCACTGGAATCCACCATCTCAGATCCCTGTGTACTTTCTGGAGGCAATTGCTGGTGAATGTCTCCACGGAGAAATTGATTATAATTCATTTTGATGAACATCATCTTCTCCACATTTTCTGGAAGTAACCTCGTACGCCGATTGCTGACAAGGTGAGTGGCTGCACTAAACACTCTTTCGGAGTACACACTGGAGGGAGGGCAACTTAGGTAGAATAAAGCCAGTTTGTGCAAGGGCCTCCAAATTGCCTCTTTTTCCTGCCAGTATACGTACGGACTGTCTGACATGCCTACTTGGATGCGGTCACTCATATAATCCTCCACCATTCTTTCAATGGTGACAGAATCATATGCAGTGACAGTAGACGACATGTCAGTAATCGTTGGCAGGTCCTTCAGCCCGGACCAGATGTCAGCACTCGCTCCAGACTGCTCTGCATCACAGCCAGCGGGTGGGCTCGGAATTCTTAGCCTTTTCCTCGCACCCCCAGTTGCAGGAGAATGTGAAGGAGATGTTGACAGGTCACGTTCCGCTTGACTTGACAATTTTCTCACCAGCAGGTCTTTGAACCTCTGCAGACTTGTGTCTGCTGGAAAGAGAGATACAACGTAGGTTTTAAATCTAGGATCGAGCACGGTGGCCAAAATGTAGTGCTCTGATTTCAACAGATTGACCACCCGTGAATCCTGGTTATGCAAATTAAGGGCTCCATCCACAAGTCCCACATGCCTAGCGGAATCGCTCTGTTTTAGCTCCTCCTTCAATGTCTCCAGCTTCTTCCTCAAAAGCCTGATGAGGGGAATGACCTGACTCAGGCTGGCAGTGTCTGAACTGACTTCACGTGTGGCAAGTTCAAAGGGTTGCAGAACCTTGCACAATGTTGAAATCATTCTCCACTGCGCTTGAGTCAGGTGCATTCCCCCTCCTTTGCCTATATCGTGGGCAGATGTATAGGCTTGAATGGCCTTTTGCTGCTCCTCCATCCTCTGAAGCATATAGAGGGTTGAATTCCACCTCGTTACCACCTCTTGCTTCAGATGATGGCAGGGCAGGTTCAGGACTGTTTGCTGGTGCTCCAGTCTTCGGCACGCGGTGGCTGAATGCCGAAAGTGGCCCGCAATTCTTCGGGCCACCGACAGCATCTCTTGCACGCCCCTGTCGTTTTTTAAATAATTCTGCACCACCAAATTCAATGTATGTTCAAAACATGGGACGTGCTGGAATTTGCCCAGATGTAATGTACGCACAATATTGCTGGCGTTGTCCGATGTCACAAATCCCCAGGAGAGTCCAATTGGGGTAAGCCATTCTGCGATGATGTTCCTCAGTTTCTGTAAGAGGTTGTCAGCTGTGTGCCTCTTATGGAAAACGGTGATACAAAGCGTAGCCTGCCTAGGAACGAGTTGGCATTTGTGAGATGCTGCTACTGGTGCCGCCGCTGCTGTTCTTGCTGCGGGAGGCAATACATCTACCCAGTGGGCTGTCACAGTCATATAGTCCTGAGTCTGCTCTGCTCCACTTGTCCACATGTCCGTGGACATTGGGTACAACTGCATTTTTTAGGACACTGGTGACTCTTTTTCTGACGTCTGCATACATTTTCGGTATCGCCTGCCTAGAGAAATGGAACCTAGATGGTATTTGGTACCGGGGACACAGTACCTCAATCAAGTCTCTAGTTGCCTGTGAATTAACGGTGGATACCGGACACACGTTTCTCACCACCCAGGCTGACAAGACCTGAGTTATCCGCTTTGCAGCAGGATGACTGCTGTGATATTTCATCTTCCTCGCAAAGGACTGTTGGACAGTCAATTGCTTACTGGAAGTAGTACAAGTTGTCTTCCGACTTACCCTCTGGGATGACGATCGACTCCCAGCAGCTACAACAGCAGCGCCAGCAGCAGTAGGCGTTACACTCAAGGATGCATCGGAGGAATCCCAGGCAGGAGAGGACTCGTCAGAATTGCCAGTGACATGGCCTGCAGGACTATTGGCTTTCCTGTGTAAGGTGGAAATTGACACTGAGGGAGTTGGTGGTGTGGTTTGCAGGAGCTTGGTTACAAGAGGAAGGGATTTAGTGGTCAGTGTACTGCTTCCGATGTCATCCAAAGTTTTTGAACTTGTCACTGACTTCTGATGAATGCAGTCCAGGTGACGTATAAGGGAGGATGTTCCTAGGTGGTTAACGTCCTTACCCCTACTTATTACAGCTTGACAAAGGCAACACACGGCTTGACACCTGTTGTCCGCATTTGTGTTGAAATAATTCCACACCGAAGAGGTGATTTTTTTTTGTATTTTGACCAGGCATGTCAATGGCCATATTCGTCCCACGGACAACAGGTGTCTCCCCGGGTGCCTGACTTAAACAAACCACCTCACCATCAGAATCCTCCGTGTCAATTTCCTCCCCAGCGCCAGCAACACCCATATCCTCATCCTGGTGTACTTCAACAGTGACATCTTCAATTTGACTATCAGGAACTGGACTGCGGGTGCTCCTTCCAGCACTTGCAATGGGCGTGCAAATGGTGGAAGGCGCAAGCTCTTCCCGTCCAGTGTTGGGAAGGTCAGGCATCGCAACCGACACAATTGGACTCTCCTTGGGGATTTGTGATTTAGAAGAACGCACAGTTCTTTGCTGTGCTTTTGCCAGCTTAAGTCTTTTCATTTTTCTAGCGAGAGGATGAGTGCTTCCATCCTCATGTGAATCTGAACCACTAGCCATGAACATAGGCCAGGGCCTCAGCCGTTTCTTGCCACTCTGTGTCGTAAATGGCATATTGGCAAGTTTACACTTCCCATCAGACGCTTTCAATTTTGATTTTTGGGTCATTTTACTGAACTTTTGTTTTTTGGATTTTACATGCTCTCTACTATGACATTTGGCATCGGCCTTGGCAGACGACGTTGATGGCATTTCATCATCTAGGCCATGACTAGTGGCAGCAGCTTCAGCACGAGGTGGAAGTGGATCTTGATCTTTCCCTATTTTAACCTCCACATTTTTGTTCTCCATTTTTTAATGTTGGAATTATATGCCAGTATCAATAGCAATGGCCTACGACTATATATACTGCGCACAACTAAAATGCACCACAGGTATGGATGGATAGTATACTTGACGACACAGAGGTAGGTAGAGCAGTGGCCTTCCGTACCGTACTGCTATATATACTGTTGGTCACTGTCAGCAAACTGCAAAACTAAAATGCACCACAGGTATAGAATCTAGATGGATAGTATATTGACGACACAGAGGTAGGTAGAGCAGTGGCCTTCCGTACCGTACTGATATATATACTGGTGGTCACTGTCAGCAAACTGCAAAACTAAAATGCACCACAGGTATAGAATCTAGATGGATAGTATACTTGATGACACAGAGGTAGGTAGAGCAGTGGCCTTCCATACTGTACTGCTATATATACTGGTGGTCACTGTCAGCAAAACTCTGCACTGTACTCCTCCTATATAATACTGCTGGTCCCCAGTCCCCACAATAAAGCAGTGTGAGCACAGATATGGAGCGTTTTTCAGGCAGAGAACGGATAAAACTGGTGGTCACTGATCAGCAAAACTCTGCACTGTACTCCTCCTATATAATACAGCTGCTCCCCAGTCCCCACAATTAAGCAATAAGCACAAATATTTGCAGCAACATTAATAAACGGAGAGGACGCCAGCCACGTCCTCTCCCTAACATTTCCAATGCACGAGTGAAAATGGCGGCGACGCGCGGCTCCTTATATAGAATCCGAATCTCGCGAGAATCCGACAGCGGAATGATGACGTTCGGGCGCGCTCGGGTTAACCGAGCCATACGGGAGAATCCGAGTATGCCTCGGACCCGTGTAAAATGGGTGTAGTTCGGGGGGGTTCGGTTTCCGAGGAACCGAACCCGCTCATCACTAGTGAGTATAAGAAGAAAGAAGACTTCAAACGCGGCAGAAGACTTCAGATCTTCATGAGGTAACGCGCAGTGGTAACGCTGTGCGCCATTGCTCCCAGCTCACACACACAGGCGCCACAATAAGGGTGCAGGGCGCAGCGGGGGCACCCTGGGCAGCATAAATATACCTCAGATAAGACTGGCAGAGTATTTATATATACTGTAGAGGCTATATAATTCCAAATCCGCCGCCAGTATAAAGATTGAGAGCGGGACCGAAGCCCGCCGTCGGGGGGCGGAGCTTGATCCTCCAGCACTAACCAGCACCATTTTCTCCTCAGCATGCTGCAGAGAAGCGGCCCCGGACTCTCCCCTGCTGTTAGCTAGTACAGAGGGCCAAAACGGGGGGGGGGGGCACATTATTTGGCGCAAAAATTTGGTGTTTTTACACATATATATAATAAGAATTTACTTACCGATAATTCTATTTCTCGTAGTCCGTAGTGGATGCTGGGAACTCCGTAAGGACCATGGGGAATAGCGGCTCCGCAGGAGACTGGGCACAAAAGTAAAAGCTTTAGGACTACCTGGTGTGCACTGGCTCCTCCCCCTATGACCCTCCTCCAAGCCTCAGTTAGGATACTGTGCCCGGACGAGCGTACACAATAAGGAAGGATTTTGAATCCCGGGTAAGACTCATACCAGCCACACCAATCACACCGTACAACCTGTGATCTGAACCCAGTTAACAGCATGATAACAGAGGAGCCTCTGAAAAGATGGCTCACAACAATAATAACCCGATTTTTGTAACAATAACTATGTACAAGTATTGCAGACAATCCACACTTGGGATGGGCGCCCAGCATCCACTACGGACTACGAGAAATAGAATTATCGGTAAGTAAATTCTTATTTTCTCTGATGTCCTAGTGGATGCTGGGAACTCCGTAAGGACCATGGGGATTATACCAAAGCTCCCAAACGGGCGGGAGAGTGCGGATGACTCTGCAGCACCGAATGAGAGAACTCCAGGTCCTCCTCAGCCAGGGTATCAAATTTGTAGAATTTAGCAAACGTGTTTGCTAGAGATGAGCGGGTTCGATTTCTCTGAATCCGAACCCGCACGAACTTCATGTTTTTTTTCACGGGTCCGAGCGACTCGGATCTTCCCGCCTTGCTCGGTTAACCCGAGCGCGCCCGAACGTCATCATGACGCTGTCGGATTCTCGCGAGACTCGGATTCTATATAAGGAGCCGCGCGTCGCCGCCATTTTCACACGTGCATTGAGATTGATAGGGAGAGGACGTGGCTGGCGTCCTCTCCATTTAGATTAGAAGAGAGAGAGAGAGAGATTGACCTGATTTACTGGAGCTTAGGAGTACTGTAGAACTGTAGAGAGTGCAGAGTTTACTAGTGACTGACCACAGTGACCACCAGACAGTGCAGTTTTATTTAATATATCCGTTCTCTGCCTGAAAAAAACGATACACAGTGACTCAGTCACATACCATATCTGTGTGCACTGCTCAGCCCAGTGTGCTGCATCATCTATGTATATATCTGACTGTGCTCAGCTCACACATCTTATAATTGTGGGGGAGACTGGGGAGCACTGCAGTGCCAGTTATAGGTTATAGCAGGAGCCAGGAGTACATATTATTATTAAAATTAAACAGTGCACACTTTTGCTGCAGGAGTGCCACTGCCAGTGTGACTGACCGGTGACCTGACCACACTGACCACCAGTATAGTTAGTAGTATAGTATACTATATTGTGATTGCCTGAAAAAGTTAAACACTCGTATCTGACTGTGCTCAGCTCACACATCTTATAATTGTGGGGGAGACTGGGGAGCACTGCAGTGCCAGTTATAGGTTATAGCAGGAGCCAGGAGTACATATTATTATTAAAATTAAACAGTGCACACTTTTGCTGCAGGAGTGCCACTGCCAGTGTGACTGACCAGTGACCTGACCACACTGACCACCAGTATAGTTAGTAGTATAGTATACTATATTGTGATTGCCTGAAAAAGTTAAACACTCGTCGTGTGACTTCACTTGTGTGGTGTTTTTTTTTTTATTCTATAAAAAACTCATTCTGCTGACAGACAGTGTCCAGCAGGTCCGTCATTATATAATATATACCTGTCCGGCTGCAGTAGTGATATATATATATTTTTTATATCATTATTTATCATCCAGTCGCAGCAGACACAGTACGGTAGTTCACGGCTGTAGCTACCTCTGTGTCGGCACTCGGCAGTCCGTCCATAATTGTATACCACCTACCCGTGGTTTTTTTTTCTTTCTTCTTTATACATACATACATACATACTACTACTACATCTCTTTATCAACCAGTCTATATTAGCAGCAGACACAGTACAGTACGGTAGTCCACGGCTGTAGCTACCTCTGTGTCGGCACTCGGCAGTCCGTCCATAATTGTATACCACCTACCCGTGGTTTTTTTTTCTTTCTTCTTTATACATACATACTACTACTACTACATCTCTTTATCAACCAGTCTATATTAGCAGCAGACACAGTACAGTACGGTAGTCCACGGCTGTAGCTACCTCTGTGTCGGCACTGGGCAGTCCGTCCATAATTGTATACCACCTACCCGTGGTTTTTTTTTCTTTCTTCTTTATACATACATACTACTACTACATCTCTTTATCAACCAGTCTATATTAGCAGCAGACACAGTACAGTACGGTAGTCCACGGCTGTAGCTACCTCTGTGTCGGCACTCGGCAGTCCGTCCATAATTGTATACCACCTACCCGTGGTTTTTTTTTTCTTTCTTCTTTATACATACATACTACTACTACATCTCTTTATCAACCAGTCTATATTAGCAGCAGACACAGTACAGTACGGTAGTCCACGGCTGTAGCTACCTCTGTGTCGGCACTGGGCAGTCCGTCCATAATTGTATACCACCTACCCGTGGTTTTTTCTTCTTTCTTCTTTATACATACATACTACTACTACATCTCTTTATCAACCAGTCTATATTAGCAGCAGACACAGTACAGTACGGTAGTCCACGGCTGTAGCTACCTCTGTGTCGGCACTCGGCAGTCCATCCATAATTGTATACCACCTACCCGTGGTTTTTTTTTCTTTCTTCTTTATACATACATACTACTACTACATCTCTTTATCAACCAGTCTATATTAGCAGCAGACACAGTACAGTACGGTAGTCCACGGCTGTAGCTACCTCTGTGTCGGCACTCGGCAGTCCATCCATAATTGTATACTAGTATCCATCCATCTCCATTGTTTACCTGAGGTGCCTTTTAGTTGTGCCTATTAAAATATGGAGAACAAAAATGTTGAGGTTCCAAAATTAGGGAAAGATCAAGATCCACTTCCACCTTGTGCTGAAGCTGCTGCCACTAGTCATGGCCGAGACGATGAAATGCCAGCAACGTCGTCTGCCAAGGCCGATGCCCAATGTCATAGTACAGAGCATGTCAAATCCAAAACACCAAATATCAGTAAAAAAAGGACTCCAAAACCTAAAATAAAATTGTCGGAGGAGAAGCGTAAACTTGCCAATATGCCATTTACCACACGGAGTGGCAAGGAACGGCTGAGGCCCTGGCCTATGTTCATGGCTAGTGGTTCAGCTTCACATGAGGATGGAGGCACTCAGCCTCTCGCTAGAAAAATGAAAAGACTCAAGCTGGCAAAAGCAGTAGCACCGCAAAGAACTGTGCGTTCTTCGAAATCCCAAATCCACAAGGAGAGTCCAATTGTGTCGGTTGCGATGCCTGACCTTCCCAACACTGGACGTGAAGAGCATGCGCCTTCCACCATTTGCACGCCCCCTGCAAGTGCTGGAAGGAGCACCCGCAGTCCAGTTCCTGATAGTCAGATTGAAGATGTCAGTGTTGAAGTACACCAGGATGAGGAGGATATGGGTGTTGCTGGCGCTGGGGAGGAAATTGACCAGGAGGATTCTGATGGTGAGGTGGTTTGTTTAAGTCAGGCACCCGGGGAGACACCTGTTGTCCGTGGGAGGAATATGGCCGTTGACATGCCTGGTGAAAATACCAAAAAAATCAACTCTTCGGTGTGGAAGTATTTCACCAGAAATGCGGACAACAGGTGTCAAGCCGTGTGTTCCCTTTGTCAAGCTGTAATAAGTAGGGGTAAGGACGTTAACCACCTCGGAACATCCTCCCTTATACGTCACCTGCAGCGCATTCATAATAAGTCAGTGACAAGTTCAAAAACTTGGGCCGACAGCGGAAGCAGTCCACTGACCAGTAAATCCCTTCCTCTTGTAACCAAGCTCACGCAAACCACCCCACCAACTCCCTCAGTGTCAATTTCCTCCTTCCCCAGGAATGCCAATAGTCCTGCAGGCCATGTCACTGGCAATTCTGACGAGTCCTCTCCTGCCTGGGATTCCTCCGATGCATCCTTGCGTGTAACGCCTACTGCTGCTGGCGCTGCTGTTGTTGCTGCTGGGAGTCGATGGTCATCCCAGAGGGGAAGTCGTAAGCCCACTTGTACTACTTCCAGTAAGCAATTGACTGTCCAACAGTCCTTTGCGAGGAAGATGAAATATCACAGCAGTCATCCTGTTGCAAAGCGGATAACTGAGTCCTTGACAACTATGTTGTGTTAGACGTGCGTCCGGTATCCGCCGTTAGTTCACAGGGAACTAGACAATTTATTGAGGCAGTGTGCCCCCGTTACCAAATACCATCTAGGTTCCACTTCTGTAGGCAGGCGATACCGAGAATGTACACGGACGTCAGAAAAAGACTCACCAGTGTCCTAAAAAATGCAGTTGTACCCAATGTCCACTTAACCACGGACATGTGGACAAGTGGAGCAGGGCAGGGTCAGGACTATATGACTGTGACAGCCCACTGGGTAGATGTATGGACTCCCGCCGCAAGAACAGCAGCGGCGGCACCAGTAGCAGCATCTCGCAAACGCCAACTCTTTCCTAGGCAGGCTACGCTTTGTATCACCGCTTTCCAGAATACGCACACAGCTAAAAACCTCTTACGGCAACTGAGGAAGATCATCGCAGAATGGCTTACCCCAATTGGACTCTCCTGTGGATTTGTGGCATCGGACAACGCCAGCAATATTGTGTGTGCATTAAATATGGGCAAATTCCAGCACGTCCCATGTTTTGCACATACCTTGAATTTGGTGGTGCAGAATTTTTTTAAAAACGACAGGGGCGTGCAAGAGATGCTGTCGGTGGCCAGAAGAATTGCGGGACACTTTCGGCGTACAGGCACCACGTACAGAAGACTGGAGCACCACCAAAAACTACTGAACCTGCCCTGCCATCATCTGAAGCAAGAAGTGGTAACGAGGTGGAATTCAACCCTCTATATGCTTCAGAGGTTGGAGGAGCAGCAAAAGGCCATTCAAGCCTATACAATTGAGCACGATATAGGAGGTGGAATGCACCTGTCTCAAGTGCAGTGGAGAATGATTTCAACGTTGTGCAAGGTTCCGATGCCCTTTGAACTTGCCACACGTGAAGTCAGTTCAGACACTGCCAGCCTGAGTCAGATCATTCCCCTCATCAGGCTTTTGCAGAAGAAGCTGGAGGCATTGAAGAAGGAGCTAAAAGGGAGCGATTCCGCTAGGCATGTGGGACTTGTGGATGCAGCCCTTAATTCGCTTAACAAGGATTCACGGGTGGTCAATCTGTTGAAATCAGAGCACTACATTTTGGCCACCGTGCTCGATCCTAGATTTAAAACCTACCTTGGATCTCTCTTTCCGGCAGACACAAGTCTGCTGGGGTGCAAAGACCTGCTGGTGACAAAATTGTCAAGTCAAGCGGAACGCGACCTGTCAACATCTCCTCCTTCACATTCTCCCGCAACTGGGGGTGCGAGGAAAAGGCTCAGAATTCCGAGCCCACCCGCTGGCGGTGATGCAGGGCAGTCTGGAGCGACTGCTGATGCTGACATCTGGTCCGGACTGAAGGACCTGACAACGATTACGGACATGTCGTCTACTGTCACTGCATATGATTCTCTCAACATTGAAAGAATGGTGGAGGATTATATGAGTGACCGCATCCAAGTAGGCACGTCAGACAGTCCGTACTTATACTGGCAGGAAAAAGAGGCAATTTGGAGGCCCTTGCACAAACTGGCTTTATTCTACCTAAGTTGCCCTCCCACAAGTGTGTACTCCGAAAGAGTGTTTAGTGCCGCCGCTCACCTTGTCAGCAATCGGCGTACGAGGTTACATCCAGAAAATGTGGAGAAGATGATGTTCATTAAAATGAATTATAATCAATTCCACCGCGGAGACATTGACCAGCAGCAATTGCCTCCACAAAGTACACAGGGAGCTGAGATGGTGGATTCCAGTGGGGACGAATTGATAATCTGTGAGGAGGGGGATGTACACGGTGATATATCGGAGGATGATGATGAGGTGGACATCTTGCCTCTGTAGAGCCAGTTTGTGCAAGGAGAGATTAATTGCTTCTTTTTTGGTGGGGGTCCAAACCAACCCGTCATATCAGTCACAGTCGTGTGGCAGACCCTGTCACTGAAATGATGGGTTGGTTAAAGTGTGCATGTCCTGTTTATACAACATAAGGGTGGGTGGGAGGGCCCAAGGACAATTCCATCTTGCACCTCTTTATTCTTTTATTTTTCTTTGCGTCATGTGCTGTTTGGGGAGGGTTTTTTGGAAGGGACATCCTGCGTGACACTGCAGTGCCACTCCTAGATGGGCCCGGTGTTTGTGTCGGCCACTAGGGTCGCTAATCTTACTCACACAGCTACCTCATTGCGCCTCTTTTTTTCTTTGCGTCATGTGCTGTTTGGGGAGGGTTTTTTGGAAGGGACATCCTGCTTGACACTGCAGTGCCACTCCTAGATGGGCCAGGTGTTTGTGTCGGGCACTTGGGTCGCTGAGCTTAGTCACACAGCTACCTCATTGCACCTCTTTTTTTCTTTGCGTCATGTGCTGTTTGGGGAGTGTTTTTTGGAAGGGCCATCCTGCGTGACACTGCAGTGCCACTCCTAGATGGGCCAGGTGTTTGTGTCGGCCACTAGGGTCGCTTAGCTTAGTCATCCAGCGACCTCGGTGCAAATTTTAGGACTAAAAATAATATTGTGAGGTGTGAGGTATTCAGAATAGACTGAAAATGAGTGGAAATTATGGTTTTTGAGGTTAATAATAATATGGGATCAAAATGACCCCCAAATTCTATGTTTTAAGCTGTTTTTTAGGGTTTTTTGAAAAAAACACCCGAATCCAAAACACACCCGAATCCGACAAAAAAAATTCGGTGAGGTTTTGCCAAAACGCGGTCGAACCCAAAACACGGCCGCGGAACCGAACCCAAAACACAAAACCCGAAAAATTTCAGGCGCTCATCTCTAGTGTTTGCCCCTGACCAAGTAGCTGCTCGGCAAAGTTGTAAAGCCGAGACCCCTCGGGCAGCCGCCCAAGATGAGCCCACTTTCCTTGTGGAATGGGCTTTTACAGATTTTGGCTGTGGCAGGCCTGCCACAGAATGTGCAAGCTGAATTGTACTACAAATCCAACGAGCAATAGTCTGCTTAGAAGCAGGAGCACCCAGCTTGTTGGGTGCATACAGGATAAACAGCGAGTCAGATTTTCTGACTCCAGCCGTCCTGGAAACATATATTTTCAGGGCCCTGACTACGTCCAGCAACTTGGAGTCCTCCAAGTCCCTAGTAGCCGCAGGTACCACAATAGGCTGGTTCAAGTGAAACGCTGAAACCACCTTAGGGAGAAATTGAGGACGAGTCCTCAATTCTGCCCTGTCCGTATGAAAAATTAGGTAAGGGCTTTTATAGGATAAAGCCGCCAATTCTGAGACACGCCTGGCTGAAGCCAGGGCTAACAGCATTACCACTTTCCATGTGAGATATTTTAAGTCCACAGTGGTGAGTGGTTCAAACCAATGTGATTTTAGGAACCCCAAAACTACATTGAGATCCCAAGGTGCCACTGGAGGCACAAAAGGAGGCTGTATATGCAGTACCCCCTTGACAAACGTCTGAACTTCAGGAACTGAAGCCAGTTCTTTCTGGAAGAAAATCGACAGGGCCGAAATTTGAACCTTAATGGACCCTAATTTTAGGCCCATAGACAGTCCTGTTTGCAGGAAATGCAGGAAACGACCCAGTTGAAATTCCTCTGTAGGGGCCTTCCTGGCCTCACACCACGCAACATATTTACGCCAAATACGGTGATAATGTTGCACGGTTACATCCTTCCTGGCTTTGATCAGGGTAGGGATGACTTCATCCGGAATGCCTTTTTCCTTCAGGATCCGGCGTTCAACCGCCATGCCGTCAAACGCAGCCGCGGTAAGTCTTGGAACAGACAGGGTCCCTGCTGGAGCAGGTCCTTTCTCAGAGGTAGAGGCCACGGGTCCTCCGTGAGCATCTCTTGAAGTTCCGGGTACCAAGTCCTTCTTGGCCAATCCGGAGCCACGAGTATAGTCCTTACTCCTCTCCTTCTTATGATTCTCAGTACCTTGGGTATGAGAGGCAGAGGAATGAACACATACACTGACTGGTACACCCACGGTGTTACCAGAGCGTCCACAGCTATTGCCTGAGGGTCCCTTGACCTGGCGCAATATCTGTCTAGTTTTTTGTTGAGGCGGGACGCCATCATGTCCACCTTTGGTTTTTCCCAACGGTTCACAATCATGTGGAAGACTTCTGGGTGAAGTCCCCACTCCCCCTGGTGGAGGTCGTGTCTGCTGAGGAAGTCTGCTTCCCAGTTGTCCACTCCCGGAATGAACACTGCTGACAGTGCTATCACATGATTTTCCGCCCAGCGAAGAATCCTTGCAACTTCTGCCATTGCCCTCCTGCTTCTTGTGCCGCCCTGTCTGTTTACGTGGGCGACTGCCGTGATGTTGTCCGACTGGATCAACACCGGCTGACCCTGAAGCAGAGGCCTTGCTTGACTTAGGGCATTGTAAATGGCCCTTAGTTCCAGGATATTTATGTGAAATGACGTTTCCATGCTTGACCACAAGCCCTGGAAATTTCTTCTCTGTGTGACTGCTCCCCAGCCTCTCAGGCTGGCATCCGTGGTCACCAGGACCCAGTCCTGAATGCCGAATCTGCGGCCCTCTAGAAGATGAGCACTCTGCAACCACCACAGGAGAGACACCCTTGTCCTTGGAGACAGGGTTATCCGCTGATGCATCTGAAGATACGATCCGGACCATTTGTCCAGCAGATCCCACTGAAAAGTTCTTGCGTGGAATCTGCCGTATGGAATCGCTTCGTAAGAAGCCACCATTTTTCCCAGTACCCTTGTGCATTGATGCACTGACACTTGGCCTGGTTTTAGGAGGTTCCTGACTAGCTCGGATAACTCCCTGGCTTTCTCCTCTGGGAGAAACACCTTTTTCTGGACTGTGTCCAGAATCATCCCTAGGAACAGCAGACGTGTCGTCGGAATCAGCTGCGATTTTGGAATATTTAGAATCCACCCGTGCTGTCGTAGTACTACTTGAGATAGTGCTACTCCGACCTCTAACTGTTCCCTGGACCTTGCCCTTATCAGGAGATCGTCCAAGTAAGGGATAATTAAGACGCCTTTTCTTCGAAGAAGAATCATCATTTCGGCCATTACCTTGGTAAAGACCCGGGGTGCCGTGGACAATCCAAACGGCAGCGTCTGAAACTGATAGTGACAGTTCTGTACCACAAACCTGAGGTACCCTTGGTGAGAAGGGCAAATTGGGACATGGAGGTAAGCATCCTTGATGTCCAGAGACACCATATAGTCCCCTTCTTCCAGGTTCGCTATCACTGCTCTGAGTGACTCCATCTTGAATTTGAACCTTTGTATGTAAGTGTTCAAGGATTTCAGATTTAAAATAGGTCTCACCGAGCCGTCCGGCTTCGGTACCACAAACAGCGTGGAATAATACCCCTTTCCCTGTTGTAGGAGGGGTACCTTGATTATCACCTGCTGGGAATACAGCTTGTGAATGGCTTCCAAAACCGCCTCCCTGTCGGAGGGAGACGTTGGTAAAGCAGACTTCAGGAACCGGCGAGGGGGAGACGTCTCGAATTCCAATTTGTACCCCTGAGATACTACCTGCAGGATCCAGGGGTCCACTTGCGAGTGAGCCCACTGCGCGCTGAAATTCTTGAGACGACCCCCCACCGTACCTGAGTCCGCTTGTAAGGCCCCAGCGTCATGCTGAGGACTTGGCAGAAGCGGGGGAGGGCTTCTGTTCCTGGGAAGAGGCTGCCTGCTGCAGTCTTTTTCCCCTTCCTCTGCCCCGGGGCAGATATGAGTGGCCTTTTGCCCGCTTGCCCTTATGGGGACAAAAGGACTGAGCCTGAAAAGACGGTGTCTTTTTCTGCTGAGAGGTGACCTGGGGTAAAAAGGTGGATTTCCCAGCCGTTGCCGTGGCCACCAGGTCCGATAGACCGACCCCAAATAACTCCTCCCCTTTATACGGCAATACTTCCATATGCCATTTGGAATCCGCATCACCTGACCACTGCCGCGTCCATAACCCTCTTCTGGCAGAAATGGACAGCGCACTTACTCTTGATGCCAGAGTGCAAATATCCCTCTGTGCATCTCGCATATATAGAAATGCATCCTTTAAATGCTCTATAGTCAATAATATACTGTCCCTGTCCAGGGTATCAATATTTTCAGTCAGGGAATCCGACCAAGCCACCCCAGCACTGCACATCCAGGCTGAGGCGATTGCTGGTCGCAGTATAACACCAGTATGTGTGTATATACTTTTTAGGATATTTTCCAGCTTCCTATCAGCTGGCTCCTTGAGGGCGGCCGTATCAGGAGACGGTAACGCCACTTGTTTTGATAAGCGTGTGAGCGCCTTATCTACCCTAGGGGGTGTTTCCCAATGCGCCCTAACCTCTGGCGGGAAAGGGTATAATGCCAATAATTTTTTAGAAATTAGCAGTTTTTTATCGGGGGAAACCCACGCTTCATCACACACCTCATTTAATTCATCTGATTCAGGAAAAACTACGGGTAGTTTTTTCACACCCCACATAATACCCTTTTTTGTGGTACTTGTAGTATCAGAAATGTTCAAAACCTCCTTCATTGCCGTGATCATGTAACGTGTGGCCCTACTGGAAAACACGTTTGTTTCCTCACCGTCGACACTGGAGTCAGTGTCCGTGTCTGGGTCTGTGTCGACCAACTGAGGTAACGTGCGCTTTAGAGCCCCTGACGGTGTTTGAGACGCCTGGACAGGTAATAACTGATTTGCCGGCTGTCTCATGTCGTCAACAGTCTTTTGTAAAGTGCTGACGCTATCACAGAATTCCTTCCATAAGACCATCCAGTCAGGTGTCGACTCCCTATTACAGGCAATTGCTCCGCCTCCATACCATTTTCCTCCTCATACATGTCGACACAACGTACCGACACACAGCACACACACAGGGAATGCTCTGATAGAGGACAGGACCCCACTAGCCCTTTGGGGAGACAGAGGGAGAGTTTGCCAGCACACACCAGAGCGCTATTTATATACAGGGATAACCTTATATAAGTGTTTTTCCCTTATATAGCTGCTGTATTGATTAATCTGCCAAATTAGTGCCCCCCCTCTCTTGTTTTACCCTGTTTCTGTAGTGCAGGACTGCAGGGGAGAGTCAGGGAGACGTCCTTCCAGCGGAGCTGTGAGGGAAAATGGCGCTTGTGTGCTGAGGAGATAGGCTCCGCCCCCTTCTCAGCGGCCTTTCTCCCGCTTTTTTAAGGAAAAACTGGCAGGGGTTAAATGCATCCATATAGCCCAGGAGCTATATGTGATGTATTTTTCGCCATCTAAGGTGTTTTTATTGCGTCTCAGGGCGCCCCCCCCCCAGCGCCCTGCACCCTCAGTGACCGGAGTGTGAAGTGTGCTCAGAGCAATGGCGCACAGCTGCGGTGCTGTGCGCTACCTTATTGAAGACAGGACGTCTTCTGCCGCCGATTTCCCTGACCTCTTCTGTCTTCTGGCTCTGTAAGGGGGCCGGCGGCGCGGCTCTGGGACCCATCCATGGCTGGGCCTGTGATCGTCCCTCTGGAGCTAATGTCCAGTAGCCTAAGAAGCCCAATCCACTCTGCACGCAGGCAGAGCCGGATTAAGGGGGGGGCTCTGGGGATAAGTACCCCTGGGCCCCACGCTGTAAGAGGGCCCCCCGCCACCCACCGCAGATCGGCTCTCTATTACCGATCCGATCTGCGGCTTGCGCTCCCTGCTCACCCCATCAAGCAGCCGCCGGCGCCGCCAGTGCTGCAGACTTTTAGTGGGCAGCCGAGCCGAATGACGGCACTGCTGTCCAATGATAAGTGAATCTGCAGCCTGCGGCTCCGTGACTGGTTGGAGCGCAGGCTGCAGGGGAGGAAGGAGGCGGGATCCCGAACATGCAGAGCCTCGCGCGAGTGGACCCGCTAATGTGGACTGGAGGTTATTGTAATAACTGGCGGAGGAGAGAGGAACATGGTCTCCTCCTATTCTCTGTGTGTCTGTCACTCATCACAGCCTGTCTCCCATCAGAACAGCAGTGTAAAAGTAAGACAGGCTGCATTACCTTTTTGTTGTTATTAAAATGTAAGTTAATGTTATGGGTATATATATATATATATATATATATATATTATATATATTACATATATATATATATATTATATATGTTTATATATGTATATGTGTTTGTATGTATATATATATATATATAATAGTGTGTCCGTGTATTTATATATATATATATATATATATATATATATATATATTATAAACTACCCGATCCTCCCCTAGTTGAAATTGTAGTGTGTGTCATTATATATATATATATATATATATATATATAATCACCAGTATGTTACGTATAAGAATGAGGCGACACTCCAGGGTAAGTCAAGAATCCTGTGTATTAATAATTCAGCATAATTCCAAACATGCCAACGTTTCAAGGTCCGCAGACCTTTTCGTCAGGACGTACAGAAAAGGTCTGCGGACCTTGAAACGTTGACATGTTTGGAATTATGCTGAATTATTAATACACAGGATTCTTGATTTACCCTGGAGTGTCGCCTCATTCTTATACGTAACATACTGGTGATTATTAATTTCTTTGGGAAGGCACCCTACATTTTGCAGTTTTGTCCTGAGTGCCAAGCTATTCTGCTGTGTGTGTGTATATATATATATATATATATATATATATAAATCTTAGACCTTAGGGCCCCCTTGTTTTAAGTACCCCGGGCCCCCCGAAGCCTTAATCCGGCACTGCACGCAGGTGAGTTTGCTTCTTCTCCCCTTAGTCCCTCGGTGCAGTGAACCTGTTGCCAGCAGGACTCACTGAAAATAAAAAACCTATACTTAAACTTTTTTACTAAGCAGCTCAGGAGATCCACCTAGTGTGCACCCTTCTCGTTCGGGCACAAAAATCTAACTGAGGCTTGGAGGAGGGTCATAGGGGGAGGAGCCAGTGCACACCAGGTAGTCCTAAAGCTTTTACTTTTGTGCCCAGTCTCCTGCGGAGCCGCTATTCCCCATGGTCCTTACGGAGTTCCCAGCATCCACTAGGACGTCAGAGAAATATATATATAAAAGCGCTGACAGCCTGGGATTTTTGTCTCAGTGCACAGTGGCACTGGGTGTGTGCTGGCATACTCTCTCTCTCTGTCTCTCCTAAGGGCCTTATTGTGGGTCAGTCCCCATAATATTAGGTATCCCAGTGTGTGTGGGGGTGTCAGTACGTGTGTGTTGACATGTCTGAGGTGGAAGGCTCATCTAGGGAGGAGGCAGAGCAGATGATTGTGGTGTCTCCGTCGGCACCGCCGACACCTGATTGGATGAATATGTGGAATGTTTTAAATGCTAATGTGACTTTATTACAACATACGGGTGCCCTACTAAGGCCGGCAGTAGCGTCGGCATGGGTGGGTAGCGCAGTTGCAGTGTGGGCAGATACCTTGTCACCTGACAAGGCTACCAAATTCCTGACCCACACACATAACCTTCAATGCTTCCCTATCCAGTTACATTCCCTCTGCACAGTCCCCATAACCTCACATTTTGTCTTCCAACATTGCTGGGTGATTATATCATACAACCCACTAAGAACCTAGCAATCTGGGGAAACATTATGTAACAGGTTGCATCTATCCTTGTGTATCAATACCTATTTCCCTATAGATTGTAAGCTTGCGAGCAGGGCCTTCCTACCGCTATGTCTGTCTTTGCCCTGTTTTGTTCTATAACTGTTGTTCTAATTGTAAAGCGCAACGGAATATGCTGCGCTATATAAGAAACTGCAAATAAATAAATAAATAAATCTGACATTGACACCCTAGATAAAGATACCATTTTGTTGACCTTGGGTCACATTAAAGACGCAGCATAAATATATGAGAGAAGCTGCGAGAGATATTGGGCTGTTGGGTTCAAGAGCCAATGCCATGGCAATTTCTGCTAGACGGTCCCTGTGGACCCGCCAATGGATGGGTGATGCTGATTCAAAAAGACATATTGAGACTTTGCCTTACAAAGGTGAAGTTTTATTTGGGGAGGGCCTCGCGGATCTGGTTACCACAGCTACCGCGGGTAAATCTTCTTTTTTGCCTTATGTTCCCCCACAGCAAAAGAAAACACCTCAATATCAGATGCAGTCCTTTTGGTCGCATAAGTTCAGAAAGGGTCGGGGCTCTTCCTTCCTCACCAGAGGTGGAGGTAGAGGGAAAAGAGCGCCTGCTATGGCTAGTTCCCAGGGACAAAAGTCCTCCCCGTCCTCTACAAAATCCATTGCCAGTTTCCTCCCTAGAGAGGGAAACAGTGGCAGCTGCCATACAGAAACTGTATCATCAGTAAGTGATTATCAAGGTTCCCCTTCTTCAACAGGGGAAGGGTTTTTATTCAAGCCTTTTTGTGGTCCCGAAACCGGATGGCTCGGTCAGGCCCATTATGAATCTAAAATCCCTGAAGCTATATCTGAAAAGGTTCAAATTAAAGATGGAATCTCTCCGGGCAGTGATCTCCAGCCTGGAAGGGGGGGGTTTTATGGTGTCACTAGACATAAAGGATGCATACCTTCATGTCCCCATTTATCCTCCTCATCAGGCGTTCCTGAGATTCGCTGTACAGGATTGTTATTACCAATTTCAGACGTTGCCGTTTGAGTTTTCCACGGCCCCGACAAGTTAATGGCGGAAGTGATGGTGCTCCTGCGCTGGCAGGGCGTCGCAGTTGTCCCGTACTTGGACGATCTCCTGATAAAGGCGAGTTCAATGGAAAAATTGTTACAAAGCGTATCTCTCTCCCTGAGAATACTACAACAACACGGCTGGGTCCTAAATCTACCAAAGTCGCAGTTGGTTCCAACAACTCGACTGTCGTTTTTGGGCATAATTCTGGACACAGAAAAATGAAAGGTCTTTCTCCCAGAAGAAAAAGCCCAAGTACTCCAGAACATGGTCAGAGACCTGTTAAAGCCAAAAAAAGAGTGTCAGTTCATCAATGCACTCATGTATTAGGAAAGATGATGGCGGCCTTAGAGGCCATTCCACACGGACTTTTCAGTGGGACCTTCTGTACAAGTGGTCAGGGTCCCACCTGCACATGCATCGGAAGATTGCCCTGTCCCCCCGGGCCAGGGTCTCTCTCTCCTGTGGTGGCTCCAGAGTGCTCACCTTCTAGAGGGTCGCAGGTTCGGCTTTCAAGATTGAGTTCTTGTGACCACGGACGCGAGCCTCCGAGGATGGGGAGCAGTCACACAGGGAAACAATTTTAAGGGTATAGGGTCAAGCCAAGAGGCTTGCCTACACATAATTTTTCTGAAATTGAGGGCCATTTACAACGGCCTCAAACAAGCGGAGAATTTTCTTCGCAACCTACCTGTTCTGATCCAGTCAGACAACGTCACGGCCGTGGCGCATGTGAACCGCCAGGGCAGGACAAAAAACAGAGTAGAAATGGCAGAAGCCACCAGGATTCTTCGCTGGGCGGAAAATCATGTAAGTGCTCTGTCAGCGGTCTTCATTCCAGAGTGGACAACTGGGAAGCAGACTTCCTCAGCAGACACGATCTCCATCCAGGAGAGTGGGGACTTCATCAGGAAGTCTTTATAGAGGTGACAAGTCGTTGAGGACTTCCTCAAATAGACATGATGGCATCACGCCTCAACAGGAAGATTCGGACGTATTGTTCCAGGTTGAGGGACCCTCAGGCAGTGGCGGTGGATGCCCTGGTGACACCGTGGGTGTTTCAGTCGGTCTATGTGTTCCCTCCACTTCCTCTCATCTCAAAAATATTGAGAATCATAAGACGAACAAGAGTGCAGACGATACTCATTGTTCCAGATTGGCCTCGAAGGGCCTGGTATGCAGATCTTCAGGGACTGCTCTCAGAAGATCGGTGGCCCCTTCCTCTCAGGGAGGACCTGCTACTACAGGGGCCGTGCGTGTTTCAAGACTTACCGCGGTTACGTTTAACGGCATGGCGGTTGAACACCAAATCCTAGCTAAAAAGTGTATTCCAGAGGAGGTCATTCCTACTCTTATTAAAGCTAGAAAAGATGTTACGGCGATACACTATCACCGTATCTGGAGAAAATATGTGTCTTGGTGTGAAGCCAAGGATGCTCCTACTGAGGATTTCCAACTAGGATGTTTTCTCCATTTTCTACAGACAGGAGTGGATATGGGCCTAAAGTTAGGCTCAATTAAGGTGCAGATTTCTGCCTTATCCATATTCTTTCAGAAGGAATTGGCTTCTCTCACAGAAGTCCAGACTTTGGTAAAAGGAGTGTTGCACATCCAACCTCTTTTTGTGCCCCCAGTGGCACCATTGGACCTTAACGTGGTGTTAAGTTTCCTTGAGTCACACTGGTTTGAACCGCTTCAAACAGTTGAATTGAAGTTTCTCACTTGGAAAGTGGTCATGTTATTGGCCTTGGCATCTGCGAGGCAGGTGTCAGAATTGGCGGACTTGTCTTTCAAGAGCCCCTATCTGATTTTCCATGCGGATCGAGCAGAATTGAGGACTCGTCCTCAATTTCTGCCTAAAGTGGTTTCGTCATTTCATATGAACCAACCTATTGTGGTGCCTGTGGCTACGGGATCCTTGGAGAATTCCAAGTCCCTTGATGTAGTCAGGGCCTTAAAAATGTATTTAGCCAGAACGGCTACGGTTAGGAAAACAGATGCACTGTTTGTCCTGTATGCAGCTAACAAGGTTGGCACTCATGCATCTAAGCAAACTATTGCTCGCTGGATCTGTAACTTGATTCAGCAGGCTCATTCTACGGCTGGACTGCCGGTACCAAATTCAGTAAAGGCCCATTCCACTAGGAAGGTGGGCTCTTCTTGGGCGGATGCCCGAGGCGTCTCAGCATTACAGCTTTGCCGAGCAGCTACTTGGTCGGGGTCAAACACTTTTGCTAAGTGCTACAAGTTGATACCCTGGCTGATGAGGACCTTGTGTTTGCTCAGTCGGTGCTGCAGAGTCATCCGCACTCTCCCGCCCGTTCTGGAGTTTTGGTATAAACCCCATGGTCCTTACGGAGTCCCCAGCATCCTCTAGGACGTAAGAGAAAATAAGATTTTAAACCTACCGGTAAATCTTTTTCTCCTAGTCTGTAGAAGATGCTGGGCGCCCGTCCCAGTGCGGAAACATTCTGCAAGACTTGTATATAGTTATTGCATACTTAAGGGTTAAGTTACAGTTGAGATCGGCCTCTGGCTGATGCTGTTTTGTTCATACTGTTAACTGATTAGTGTATACCATGTTGTACGGTGTGTATGGTGTGGGCTGGTGTGTATCTCGCCCTTAGATAACAAAATCCTTTTCCTCGTACTGTCAGTCTCCTCTGGGCACAGTCCTAGCTGAGGTCTGGAGGAGGGGCAGAGGGAGGAGCTAGTGCACACCCATTCTAAAGCTTTACAGTGCCCATGTCTCCTGCGGAGCCATCTATACCCCATGGTCCTTACAGAGTCCCCAGCATCCTCTACGGACTAGGAGAAAAAGATTTACCGGTAGGTTTAAAATGCGCATGCGCATGGTACGCAGCGCGCATGCGCTTAGTTATTTAACTAAAAACTTAGCAGTTTTGCTGTTGCTCGTGCAGCGCTTTTCAGTCGCACTGCTGATCGGTGAGTGATTGACAGGAAAGGGACGTTTCTGGGTGGTAACTGAGCATTTTCCGGGAGTGTGGCAGGCATATCAGGCTAAAACGCAGGAGTGGCTGGAGAAACGGGGGAGTGGCTGGCCGAACGCAGGGCGTGTTTGTGATGTCAAACCTGGAACTAAACAGACTGAGGTGATCGCAATCTAGGAGTAGGTCTGGAGCTACTCAGAAACTGCAGGAAATTATTTAGTAGCAGTTCTGCTAATCTTTTGTTCGCTATTCTGCTAAGCTAAGATACACTCCCAGAGGGCGGCGGCCTAGCGTTTGCAATGCTGCTAAAAGCAGCTAGTGAGCGAACAACTCGGAATGAGGGCCATAATGCTAAGTCATATCCTGGTTCAAATAGAGACTTCCTTCTAGCCCGAAGCATGGCGAGCGAAGCGAGCCATGCAAGGGGACACGGTGCACTAATTGGGGTTCAAGGTCACTTTACGAAGAAAACGACACCAAAAAAAAGAAAAAAGAACTCATATCGACCTTTTTCCATGTTGACCTTGTCATTGTCAACCCAACGACCATGTCGACCTATTTCAGGCATCGACCTAGTCACTGTCGACTAATAGTGGTCGACTTAGATACAGTCGACCCTATGCTCCACACCCGTAAATACATTCAGAAAAAAAAAGTTCACAGATCTCTATTCACAAACAAATGGAACAATCCAAAGGGAGAAAGGTCTCAGACATTTCACAAAATAAAATAAAATACCATAGGCAATGTGGCATGTAGGAGCATATTCCAATACAAACGCAACTTCCGGGAGAGTAGGCAAGTATGCATTAATAGCGTTTTGCATACTATATTTATCAAGAACATCCTCCTCAAAAGCCACTAGGCAACAGAATTTTGGTGAGAGAACACTTGCGATCACCCGGATCACTTGGCTCTAAAAGAATTGCACCTCAGAACATTCCCAGATCAGATGCCAGAAAGTGCTGGAAGCTGGCTTACAGTGGGGGCATGTATCCGACCTCCTTCCCAAAAATCTCCCTAACCTGACCAGAGTACGGGAGGTTCTTTGTAAGAATTTGTGACTGCTGAAAACTAACAAATGCTGTAGTCACATGGGGACATGGAAGAGCACTGCTCCATTCATCCTCACCCTGCCCAACTCTAATTCCCACTTTTGCTGCAAATTAGACATTTCAGAGGCATAATGAAATAACATAAGGAGGAGTATAAACAGGACCCTAAATGTAAAAGAAAGGTTTTTAGTGGGGAGTGCATAGTATTAGGACAGCCCCGAGAGAACTGAGAAGACAATGCATGATAGAGTTGAAGGAATGTAAAAAAAAATCTTAGCAGGGAGATCAAAGTTGGCTGATAACTGAGTAAAAGGCTTAGGGACTAGATCTTGATATAACTGTCCTAACGTTTGATGCCCCTTCTACCCCATACCAGTGTAGAGGAAAGAGAGCGGAGTTCAGACAACTGACGAGAGCTCCAGAGTGAAGTGTCTGGAGCAATACCTTGACACCGTAACAAACTATAAACTGCATGCTAGATCCTCAGGGCCTGTATGAGTAAGGGAGGTCTGATACTTGAAACAATATCAATTAACAGGTCCTGTAAAGACATATGGCCCGGCAACACTTGAGAAACCAGGAGGACTGGAAGGGAGTCAAAGAAATTGTCCTGCACCCACAACCGCAAATGCACCAACTGAGCCGCATAATAGTAGAATTGGAAGTGAGGAAGCACTAAACAACCAGAGGCTTTGGGCCTAGTGAGTACATTCAGCTGTATGTGTGGCCTTCTGTGCGACCAAATCAAAGAAGAAATCATACTACTGAGTTTACTAAAGAGTGAGGCAAGGAGATAAATAAGATTGTTGGAAGATATAGAGGTACTTAGACTGTACTATCATTTTAACTAAATTATCCCTCCCAGACACCGTAAAGGGAAGTTGATGCCATGACCTAAGTCTTTCCCTCAAATATGAAAATAGTGGATCAATATTTAGGATAATAAAATCTTGCATAATGTTGGACACAGGTATATCTAAGCATTTAAATGATTCATAGCAGGATAGGGGTAAGTAAAGTAAATGGTGTGGTAGGAGGTTTCCCACAGAGAGGGAGAATAGAGGATTTGTCCCAGTTAATACAAAGACCAGAGTGTTTCCCAAAAGTATCTATCACTTGAAGAACCATCGGCATGGCAACCACATATTCACTGAGAAACAATGTGCTTGTAAAAGACATGCCAATGGTTCTATTGCCAGAGCAAAAGGGTCTAGTTCTATGAGAAAGGGAAAAAAGGAGGAGAAACAAAACCATTCACAGATAAACAGGCAGTAGGCCTAGAATATAACGACTGGACACAATTCAGAAAAACAGGCCCCACACACATAACCTCCCATAGGAAGGGCCGATCAAAGGCTTTTGCCGTATCAAGGAAAACTATAACAAATGAAAGAGAAAATGGGGAAGGATAAACTGCTGCGCTAATAGGGTAGCTGCAGTGGGTGTGTATAGGAAGATGTCACTCTATCTCCAGTGCATAATAGGGGAAAGAAAAATACAACCTTCCTCTGCGCTACCCAAAAAAAACAATACACGTGAGGTATACAGTAATGGGGTAATGTTCATAGGTCCACCAATAGTCCAATCTCATGAAGTGATGGAATCCACAAGAATAGACTTAGAAGGTAAAAGTTCCACAGTTCTCAAAATTTGTTTAACATCAAAGGTATCCTATTAATCAATCACCATTCATGCAAATGGTCACACCATCAAGTGGTTTCTGAAGTAAATGGTTTATTATCCAGAGCTACGTACCGTACTCATGTGAAAAACGTGTAGGAGATGCTTATAAAGGTGTCTTTTCCCATCCTGTTTTCATATAAGTTGCCTGCTTATGGGAGAGACAGTTAGTCCAAGGGGACAACGCACAGGTCTATTAAATAATGTGAAGGAATTTAAATCATAACCAACCAATATAGAATATCATCAGAAGTTATCTGTCTGCAAATTAATAATTTATAGACGGTTGGAGGTGCGCCCCTACGTTTTATGGAACGTGTGGGGGAGAAAAGGATCGGTGAAAACCACTAGTGGGTTAGACACCTGTAGAGACTTAGTGTGTGGCGCACTCTTTTAGATATTCAAATTAATTAGTTAAAACTTAACTTTTATTCATATAGTCTTAAAAAGTTATTTTCAAAGCAGGCATAGAAACAGTGATCTGGCTGACTGGTGGTATAAATAATAGATTATTATTACCCTATTATCATCTCATAAATTTAACACATTCAAACTATTATTGTTCCTGGTTGCTCATGGAGTAAGGGTAAAAAGTATGTGAATATAGCGAAAATATATTAAATATATGAAAGCTTAATAATAAACGAATGAAATGGCAATGTTTATTACCCAATAACGATAACTTCGAGATCTTTCCATAAATTCTGATCTCTTTGAGTAATGTGTTGCCTGTGGCTCCCTGCAGGATATTCCTCCTAAAAAAAGGGCACTGATAACAATATTACTGTTAGCTAGAGTAGTTGAGCTGATACAAATCTATTGCTATGTCCCTAGAGTTAAACCGTAGCTGGTAGCTTTAACTAAACAAAAGATTGATGACAATAGCTATTTTTTAATTCTTGTATAAATACAGACGTATTTGATATTATTATACAAATAGCATGTATCAAAGGTGCGCTGTGATCGATAGATAATTACCCAAATAACAGCTTAACAAAGTAGCGGCTGTTGCTAAAATGCTTATACAGTATATGTGTTATAGTGTTTGATATTACTGAATAAATAGCATATTTCAACAGTATAATTTGATTGTAGTGTAGATACTCCTCTAGAATTATCTGTTCTTGCGAGAAGATATACACCTGTCTGCAATAACCTACTACGAGAAGATTAATATCTATCTGCAACAGCCGCTGTTTTATGCAATATAGCTGTTTGGCTGGGAGTAACTAAACTGAAACAAATTTGTTACTTTGTCCCAGGGATTATAAAGTAGCTACATATGTAACATTGATAATAATAACTGGAGCTGAAATTCTTGTGTAAATACAATAGTATTCAATGTTATTCAACCTGTAGCGTGCATCAATAGCACAATCTGACCATCAGCCAGCCAACAGTATAATATGCACATAAAGAGCAATCCACAATTTAGTGCCTCAGTCAAAATTTATCTACTATTCATTCAATCGCAATTATGTGATTATGTGATTATGAAGCTACACGACGTGAAATTGGAGGATGATCACTTCCTGCTAGCCTCGATGTCGACTCTTTATACAGCAGCATAGATCACACAAAAGGTATCACTGTAGTAGAATACTTTCTGAAAATGGAAGGTCCGAGTGAGTTCAATTCCTTTTTGTTACAATTACTACATTTTGTTCTTCATAAGAACACATTTACATTTGCAGATATGTTCTTTGCCCAGACACGGGGAACAGCTATGGGCGCAGCATGTGCGCCAACATATGCCAAACTCTATCTGGGATGGTGGGAGAAAGATGGAGTATTCACTGAAGAGAATGAGATCTTTACCAACAGGATAGTGACATGGATGCATTATATAGACAACATCTTTGTCATCTGGGAAGGAGATGAAAAATTGCTGAAAAGGTTTATTCAGAAGTAGAGATGAGCGGATTCGGTTTTACTCAGATTTACTCGGTTCTCAAAATGGCATCTTATTGGCTCAAGGATGTCACGTGTTTTGGATAGCCAATCAGATGCAGTTTTGAGAACCGAGTAAATCCGAGTAAAACCGAATCCGCTCATCTCTATTCAGAAGTTGAACAACAACAATCTCAACTTAAAACTGACATATGAAATCAGTAGGGATGAAATTACCTTTTTGGATCTTAAAATCTATAGGGGTGCCAATGGAATGGTGGCTACGGAACTCTATAGAAAAAAGACAGCGACAAACAGCTTACTTCTCAGCTCCAGCTCACATCTACCAGCTACAGTTCAAAACATACTGAGGGGGAAAGGCGGAACTGTGCCGATGATGAAGTATACAAGATCAAAAGCAATGAACTAGCAGAGAGACTCAAGGAAAGAGGATACAGTATGCGATGTATCAAAAAAGCTAGTAGAGCTTTGCTTCGGACAAATAGTCAATCACTGATCTTTCAGGAAAGCAAAAGAACAAAACAACTGAGAGAAAATAAGAAGCCAGAACTGAGATTCGTAGGCAGCTTTTGCCAAGAATGGAGAGAGATTAAAAATACCATTAATAAACACTGGCCGATATTGCTCAATGACCACGATCTGGCTAATAACCTTGGACCCTCAGTGGCAATGAACCAGACGTATAAATGATTTAAGTTCCCCCGGCCTAACAATGCCGCATGGCTACTTACTACCTAGGAAAAGAGCCGTAGATCTGTTTCAGGAATCACAGTGGTTGACTCTATAACGTATAACTAATGTATGTTGATGTATGTTGATTTTTTTAAAAATATATATTTTTTTGTACCTTAGAGTTTGTGTGATTATTTTGTACCATGATATGTTTTGTAGTATTACTAAATTATGTCAAGAAATCCACATATTTGTAGTTTTTACGTGTAGGAATGTAAATAAATGACATATTAACTTTATGATCCAATAAAATTTGTTTATGATTTAGAAAGAACACAGTTTTTTTTTATTCTAATCAGGGTATTTGAAAGAAACTTACAAACACACAACAGCATAAAGATTAAAAACATTAATGCAGATGTATTAACCTGGAGAAGGCATAAGGAAGTGATAAACCAGTGATATGTGTAAGGTGCTAAAGGCACCAGCCAATCAGATCCTAACTGTTAATTTACATATTGGAACTGATTGGCTGGTGCCTTTAACACCTTGCACATATCACTGGTTTATCACTTCCTTATGCCTCCTCCAGGTTAATACATCTGCCCCAATGTTCTTTATTTTAAAATCATCATAGTTATGTCACATTGTACATAAAATGCATCAAACACATTGGTTATTACAACCAGTTACACAATTCTGTATATATTTATCCGTATAATGACTCAAACAATGGCTTCTTGGCATGCGTCTTACAAAATTTGAAACTAGATGATCATTACGTTTTGTATCATTACTAAACTGTGTCAACAAATCCATATATTTGTAGTTTTTACACATAAAAAATATAAAGTAAATACAATATTGACTGCACACATCGCTTGAAAAGTCTTGCAACTGGAGTTTTTGGTGATAAATAGTTTTTGAATTAAAATGTAAAAAATTGATTATAGTCTTTGGGAAAATGTCACTGTCCGGTGAGAGACCGTAAGAATCAATAAAATAACAAATGCCGTGTTCAGTAAAATAAACGGCTAACCAGTGTTCGCCCGGCTGATCGCTACTATGCGTATTGATTACATACGCGCAAGGGTATTGTGTCAGTTTACCAGCCGGCAACATATCACACGTATAAGCGCCTTTAAAAATATGCCTCATGCTTGGCGCAGCATACAGAATACAGTTTATTTGTAATGTGTTCATTTTTCAGCAGCGTAGTGTTAGTTTATTTAATTTATAGATAATCGTACAGCACATTGCGCCTTTGAATAATCTTGATGATGTTATCAAATAGATTGTATATTATCACACTGACTTTCCGGTCCAGCTCTTCTGCAAAGCGGAATTCGGCAGGTAGATTGCCCGTTCTTATCAGGGAAAGGTGTTCTCCACACTCCTGCTACAGCAACAGATCAAAAGCAAATAGCGTGTAGCCGTTGAGGTACTCTTCATGGTCAATCAGTATTCTGGCATCAGATTTCTGTTTATTTGTGATCTGTATGAGCGACATATACTCTCTTACAGCATTACCATGTTCAAAGTCTGGTTGAAATGGTTTTGCAGGGTGCGGCGTACCATCCAGGTAAAGGGATGTAAAGCTTACATTTTTATGTTCAAAACAAAGGGGGTTCCAATTAAGGGGTTCCTGAAAATGCTTTATTGTCCACAAAGCCGGATATGACCGTTTTCGGCACTTGACCTAAAAATAGATTTTCTAGATTAAAAACTCTACTGCCTGCGGGTACGCTGCAGATTTTCATCCCGACGCGGTCAATTGCGTATTTTGCATTGCCATTCAGCAGGGCCTGTGCATGCCCAATCAGCATGGCCGGTGACACCTGTACTCTTTTCACAAACAAGGACGCGGCGGTGATCTGTATTTTAAAGGCATCCGCTTCAGCCGACATTAAGCAGAATGAATCTTTGTTTCTGGTGAGCTTAATCTTCAGGTCAACGGCGTTTAAAATTAGCTCATGTTGGTGGAAAAGGTAGCAATGAACAAGTCCTAGCAATTCAACCGTGCGACTGTGCGCTTTTGCTCCTGCTCGTTTTATGAACCCCGTATTTGGGACGTCCAGCGCCCTGTTGTTATGTTCTCCAGCCACATCTTTGTAAAATAATCCTGTGGTGTGTTTTGTTGACAAAGCATCCGAGCTATAATTCAATATAGTCTCAATGTACGCACGGTAAGCGTAAAGGTTGTTGGATTGTGAGATGAGCCTGTCGCCCAAAGTTACATCCACTTGGCTGAATAAAGTCGCTATGGGGTAATTAATAAGGGTGACCAGAGCCCCTTGGTCCATCTGTGTGTTATCGGTTCATATGATTTTGCACGTCACGTACAGCAGAGTGTTGTTTAGATCATAGTAGTGTTCGCCGGTGGGCGCTATATAGAATTCAAGCGGTGCTGTGACGTATAATGCCGCTAAAGGTTGAACTTCGACGTATAGACATATATGCCCTATATGTGCCAAAGAAAAAGCAGACCTCTATCACTGTCTTTCGGAGTGACCAGCTGTACAAGGCTTCTGGAGGGTAAGACAAGAGGCCAAGACATATCTGGCTAATTTTGTGCCTTTTACCCCAGAGTGGGCTGTTCTTCCCATTTTTCCAAAGGGACAGAGACTTACTCCCGGGCAGTTGGAAGTTATTGCTTTCTATAAGTGCTGCGTCAAAAAAGACCATTCTACAAGATTGAATACACCCAACACCTATTAGTTTTTTATTATATGGAGAGAAACTTACTTTTATATTTCGAATGGACTGGGTTGAGATGCTGTTTGATAAGGAGAAGGCCCCTTCCTTTTTTAATATGTGGAAAAGATTTATTGCAACTTTGCCAACTTCAACTTAATCCCAGAGTTATCATATTGTTTGCATCTGACACACTGGTATAACGAGTGAATGCCAGACACCTCTTTCTTTTACTTTGGTTCCCCCCCCCCCCCCACACTTTTTTTTTTCTTTAATTGTCCTAAGTTACATTTCTGCTCAAGAATTATGTACGCGCTTGTTTCTTACACAAGTCTTGAGTTATATAGACATCTGTAAGTAGAGAGAGAACCGCTTTTAGTCAAACTTTGACAGGTACCACGCCTCCTTTTATAGCCCCGCCCCCTTTTAATTTTGTTTGATATAAAACTGATATCATATGATGTAAAACTGATATCAAAAGATCACTGATTTGCTATTGAGAAAAAATTTCAACCCTTAGACAATCAGTGCATAAATTAAATGGCTGATGAAAAAAGCATATTACACTGTGTTAAACCCCGGAAGTTATTGCAGCGTTGATAAATATTATAAGGTGAATAAAGACGTGTTTAAAAGAAGCGAGGTTAAAAAATGGTTACAACAAGAAGATGTTTATACGCTGCATAAGCCGGCGCAAAAAACCTATAAAAAGGAACATAATATGCGTATTGGATATAAATCAGCAGTGGCAATGTGATCTGGTCTCGTTCATAGACCTCACGAAGTACAACGACGGCTTTAAATATATATTAACCATTATCGATATTTTCAGTAAGAGAGCGTGGGTTGACGGTCTAACACCAAGAATGCTACAACAGTCGCTAGCGCTTTTGAAAAAATATTCCAACAGGGTTGCGAACTAAAGAAGTTGCAAACTGATCGTGGTAAAGAGTTTCTAAACAAAATCCTAAAAAAAGTGTTAGAAAAATACGACATACAACATTTCACAACCAATAACGATGTGAATGCAGCTGTTACAGAAGGCTTCAATAGGACTTTAGAAACACGGATGTGTCGCTATTTCACAGCACAGAACACTTACAGATATACTGTATAGATGTTTTACAAGATTTCATATACAGCTATAATACACATACCATAGAACGATTAAGTGCTCTCCATGTGAAGTGAACCTCTCTAACGCTTTGAGAATCTTCAAGGCAACGTACGGAGAATAATTTAAGACTGAAAAAACCACGCCGTGTTTGGCCGTTGGTGAATACGTACGCATTTCCAAATATAAGGATATATTTCAGAAAGGGTATGAACAGAATTTTTCTGAAGAAATATTTGTAATAAAGGACGTGAACACTAAAGGACTTAAGCCGCTTTACACGTTGGTGGATCTCTACGGTGAAACCATTACAGGTAATTTTTACTCCGAAGAACTTCAAAGCATCCCCAAAATCTATAACAGAGTTTACAAAGTGGAAAAGATTTAAAAGAATAAGACAGTCAGAGGTCGAAAATCCGCATTAGTCAAGTGGCGTGGGTACCCTACAAAATTTAACAGTTGGGTCAACGCATCGAGATAAAAGATATATAAAACAAGATGAGCTCTAAACAAAGGTGAGCGATCGCTGTCAAATCGTTCTACATAACCTTGCCGAGTAACGCCTCAGTGGAAACATTTCCACTAAATAAGATTTCTAACTACACAACAAAACTTGCAAAGGCGATAGATGTAAATGGTGGGTGGGAAGTCACTCTTACAGAGACACAATACCCGCACACGTGGAATACTTTGGATATACAAGATTGTAGGTTACAAATAACACAGGACTACATGCTTTCAAAGCCAGTTGTGGATTTCACAACCGTGTGCGTTAAACCCGGTTTTTTTAAACAATTGATGCGCTACTGGACGTAATCAACGCGGAAAATGGGCGGCATAAACTGGTTGGTGGTTTAAGACTAACGTACGATCCGCTTGAACGCATTGTAACATGCGACAGCAAGCAGATGTATCAACTTACAACCGGTGATAAACTGACAAGGATTCTTGGTTTGCAACCTAAAACTCTGTTTTCTAAACCATGCGCCGACATCAAAGGCAGCCAATATACGCTGTACATGTACACAGACATTATCGAACACCAGAGGGTCAGGGATAGTTATGTACCGCTACTTCGCACTGTTGAAATTAAGGGCTATAACAATGAGGTGATCACAATACGGTATGAGAAGCCCGATTACGTACCTATGTGCAAAGACCATTTTGACACCATATCCATAGAGATAAAGAACGACCAGAATGAGAACATCGCATTTACGTTTGGGAAAGCGATCATGAAACTGCACTTTAGATGTCGCAAAATCGATTTTTATTAACTAAACAGAATGGTTGCTGTTAAAAATTACGGCGATCCGGCTCTCTAGAACTGCTATATGTGCCAGTATTGCTTGTTGCCATCGTCATTGTTAGTATAATCGATAACCTCCTTGGAGGGTGGTTCTAGTTTTGGTGTTTCCCTATTTGTATTTACATGTCCTCTCTTCTTCTTCTGTTGTAGGGACAGCATTTTAGTATTTTCTTTTCATTAATTTTTAATAGTATTTAGGGAACGTAATAGTAAATCCAAAGGGGTTAACAGTTTAGTATATCCCCAAGTAAGAATTTCTTCATGAAGATAGACTTATAGGCCCTACACACTGGCCGATTTTCTGAAAGATATGAACGATCTCGTTCATAAATGAACGAGAACTCGTTCATATCTTCCAGTGTGGAGACTCCAGCGATGAACGATGCGCGTCCCCGCGCTCGTTCATCGCTGGTCTCCCGTCGGCTGTGCATGCAGGCCAATATGGACGATCTCGTCCATATTTGCCTACACTTCAATGCAGCCGCGTGACGGGGGGAGTGAAGAAACTTCACTCCCCCCGTCACTGCCCCCCCGCCGCCGGGTCGCTCGTCGGCCGTATCCGCCGTTGGGCAGCTCGGCGGCGGATCGGCTAGTGTATAGGGCCCCGTAGTGATCATATCTAGTGGTCAGTTTGAAACCTCATATTCCCAGTCTCATGTTTTTTACATTTATATTTATATTCATCTGTTGGGATATTGCTATAGGATTATTTTGAGATATAAAGGGGAGAAAGTAGTTATAATATTAATAATAAATGTAGAAAACTTGGCATTGTTTTAGAAATATGCACACATGTGTATATGTATTTATATATATATATACACATAGTTTTGGTCTGTGCATGCATATATATGGTTTTTAGAAGGTTTTATTTATATATTTGATATGCAAGAAAAAGTTCCCTTTTTAAATGTAGTATGCAATTATCTAGACTGAATGTTTTGAACTAAAGCAATGGTTCTGACTTAATTATCTATAATCGACTTCCGGTTCCGGCTTCATGCTGTGAGGACGCATCGCAGCACAGCTCCGGTGTTTCCCGACCCCGGCACCGCTATAACGGCTGTTTTAACAGCCTCACTAAGCCGCTAGACTCCCTGGCCTCCAGCCCCACCACCCATCTGAACAGCAAGAGGTCCGAGGCCGGGACGGCTCTGCACCCGAGCCGCCCGTACGCTGAGGGGATTCCCGCCAGACGGCACATAGTCGCGGACGCTCCCCCGCAGCTCACATCGCGACGGGCAGCCGCGCGTGAGAGACCCGTCCTGAAGGAGGACACATCGCCGCTGAGGAGAGCCGCAGAGAGCCGCAGAGCTCAGCCACGTCACCCGGCTCAAACGGCTCCACAGATTCAGAGCCCAGCAGGTAACCATAGTGACCGCAGTGAGCCGCAGAGCTCAGCCACGCCACCCGGCCCACACAGCTCCATAGATACAGACTCCAACGGGAGTTCATAACACACGCAGCACCGCCAATACTGTTCAGTTAATCTGACGCCGGCCCATATAATACATGGTATAACAGATACAAAGTCCTATAGACCGACTCCTGCCGCAGATTTAGTGGTGGGTCCCTGACATTTCGCCCTATACACGCCATTGCTGATCATTAACCACAATCCAGGCTGATTCTAAGGGCTTTTCTCAGAACAACACTGCATTCAAGATCAGACTCCACGTGTGCTTTTTCTTACTTCATAAACAAGTGAACTTTTTTATTAATAAGACAGCACACCATTTTCTTTTTCTTTATTATCACAGATGGACCGGTTCTTATCCTCTAATCCCGCAGCCAAGGCCCCCCCGTCCTCCCTCCCCATACGGCAAGAGAAAAGGAGAGCTAATTCCACCATGGCCCCTGGGATTACCACCCCGCCCTCTTCTCCAGCTCCCAAAAAACTGATAGCCTCGCAATCACTCTCCTGTACTCCTTCAATGGATCGTTCTCCTGATTCGCCTATCACATATGCAGATCTCACAGAGGCCATAACACAAGCTATGGCTCCATTATTGTCAAAAGCAGTCTCGGACATCTCACTCCAATTGCAGCATCTCTCACACAAAGTCTCTATTAATGAAAATAGAATTGGAGGTCTCTGCCATGATATGGCTGATGTTCAGGGCTGTGTTAAACGCCTTGAAAAAGAGAATTATCAATTATGGATGAAGTTAGACGACGCAGAAAACAGGTCCAGAAGAAATAATATCCGACTGGTAGGCCTCCCGGAAACGGTAAAGGGAGACAATCTCTCTCAATTTGTCCAAACAACACTCCCTAATCTTTTAGGTATCGCCGACATATGCAAAGATCTGGTAATTGAACGAGTACATCGTGTTGGCCCTCCCCCCCGATCCCTGGAGGGTCGTCCTCGCGTTACACTGTTCAGGTGCCTAAATTATTTGCACAAAGTCGCCATCTGGTCCGCCTCCAGGAAGGTTAAATCTATACAGTGGGAAAACAACCGGTTGCTGATATTTCAAGACTTTTCTGCAGAGTTGTCGAAAGCAAGGAAGGCCTTTAATCCTATTTGCTCTAAGTTGGCACTCGACAAACGAAAATTTTCCCTACTCTACCCAGCGAAGCTCCGAATTTATGATGGCGACAATTACATAGATTTCTCTGCTCCTGAAGACGCAGCGTCCTATTTCAAGGAAAGATCATCTGAGGATCATAATGATATCGCGGATATCACTCCTATCTCTGACTCTTGACTCATAATGCCTCCATAGGTGGCTTAGCCCCCCTTCTTCTGATTTATCGCTATTCAACTTAGATATATATGAATGTCTTTTTGAACAAGTGATAAATTCCGACGTGGTGGCTCCAACCCCACTTGCTCCCACTTTGTTCTCCTTTATTTGTTTTTGCATTTATAAAGGGAAGGTTAATAAGGATAGTCCTATATCTCCAGGTTATCTTATACTGATCTCCATATGTATAAGGAATGCATTAAGGTCTAATTTGTATTCACAGGTTATATTATAATTATTTTTTGTAATTAACACTACTGTTTAATCTCTAGGCTGCCCTATTCTCAGTTTAGCGTCTAGCTTAATTGTATGTTAGGTTTATTGATACATTGTATGGCTTAGCTTCATAGCATTTTAGATCATATCTTTTCCCAGTTGCCGGTGTCGGGAAAGCATCGGAAGCTCTGTTCCGGAATAGAAATAATGTTTGGATTAATTTTAGTTTTCCAAATGTTTTTCTGGTACCGAAGTCTGTTTGTTTATCAAACATTTACTATTTGTTTTTGTTTGCGTTCTTCTTTTTCCCTCACCCCTCCCAATCCCTTCCCCATGTCCTCTTCCCACCCACTGATCTACATACTTAATCTAAGGGCGTCTCTGTTACTGTCTTACCATAACTGGCCTTTCACATGATAGATTTAAAAATTGGAACGCTGAATGTTGGTGGGATTAATTCTCCGGCTAAACGCCGCAAAATCCTTATGTACCTATCCAAGTCTGATATCAATGTTGCATTCCTACAGGAAACTCATTTAACTCATCAAGAATCCTTAAAATTGCAAATGTCACATTGGTCCCTATTATCAACAGCTCCGTTTAACTCTAAATCTAGAGGAGTAGCTCTTTTGGTAAAACGTAACCTTAACATGACAGTTTCCTCCTCTGACATTGACCCTAATGGTAGATTCCTAATCATTAAAACCATCATCGACTCCCATGTTCTAGTCCTCTGTAATATCTACGCTCCCACTACATACAAAAAATCATTTTTTCAGATGCTGATAGCTAAATTGACACCATTTTCCAATGATAACCTTATAGTCTGTGGGGATTTCAATTTAATTTCTTCCAACTACTTAGATCGCTCCAACACCTCTAGGATCCCTCAACATCTCCCTAATCTAGGCATTTCTCTTTTCTCAGATTCTCTACAACTGATAGATATTTGGCGGGCGCTTCACCCGACTGAGAGGGAATTTTCCTGCCATTCCTCCGCACATAACACTTTTTCCAGAATTGACTATGTCTTCATATCCCAACATCTTTTCCCGTCGGTTTCAGACTCAGCCATCGAACCCATAGTAATCTCTGACCATGCTTTGATATGGTTTACATACACTCTTCACCCTTCTCGAAATAAATCCCCCCAATGGAGATTCCCATCCTACCTTTCTAACTCCAAGAAGTTTTGCGACTCATTGCAGGCGACTTGGGACTCTTTCTACTTTTCAAATGAGCAACACTCAGAGCTAGATCCCCCTCTATTTTGGCAGACTGCCAAATCAGTACTCAGAGGTAACATCATTTCCTACTCTTCTGCTCTTAAGAAGCAATATGCTCAATCTTATCTAGAAATGCAGCGTGCATTGTCTTTCGCTTACCAAGCATATAAAACCCACCCCACTCAATTACACAAATCTTCTTATCTAACACTAAAACTTCAGTTTAACGAATTTCTCTCTCTAATGGGGGACAAATATAAATTTAAAGTTGATTTTCGATTTCATAATTTTGGAAATAAAGTAGGTAAATTACTTACAAACATCTTGAAAGGCACTGCTCCTCCTATGTTAATACATCCTCTAAAACAACCCGATGGCTCATTAACTAATGACCCCCAACAAATCACCTCTATTATGAAACAATTCTATGAAACATTATACTCTGGTCAATCTCCCTCATCCGAAGGTAATTACCAATCCTGGTCCCTCCCTGATCTCCCTCAACTCCCCTCTGAATTTATTGAGTCACTGACTAACCCCATTACTTTAGAAGAAGTCCGCTCAACTATTAGCCACCTGAAACTCAATAAAGCTCCAGGCCCTGATGGCTTTTCTAACGAGTTCTACAAACTCTTAAAAGATAAAATTGATAAACATCTTTTGGCTCTGTTTAACTCGATAATTTCTTCAAAATCCATTCCCCTCTACTTTAACAATGCCATAATTAAAGTTTTGCTAAAGCCGGGCAGAGACCCCTCCCTCCCTGGCTCTTACCGCCCCATTTCTCTACTGAATTCGGACTATAAGATTTTTGCAAAAATATTAGCTGATCGTCTAAAATACACTCTCCCCCACATAATACACCCGGACCAATCTGGGTTTATTTGGGGCAGACATTCGGTGACAAATGTACGCAAGGTTCTTTCTATAATCCAACATCTGAAATTTCACCCCTCCCCCTCACACTCCATTGTTTTAGCCTTAGACGCAGAAAAGGCGTTTGACCTTCTAGAATGGCCTCACCTTTTTAACTCGATGCAAAAGTTCGGATACCCTTCTTCTTTTATTTCCTTTATCCAAACCTTATATACTTCTCCGTCCTCTCAGCTATATTGCAATGGCCACATGTCCACCCCATTCGCAGTGTCTCGAGGTACACGTCAGGGATGCCCTCTTTCCCCCCTACTCTTCGCCATTGCTATTGAACCATTGGCAATTTCTATCAGGAACTCTCCTTCCATTCACGGCATTTCAATAGGGTCTTTTCCACTAAAACTCGCTTTATATGCGGACGACCTTTTACTTTTTTTGTCCAACCCTTCTGTCTCCTTACCCTCCTTGTTTTCCTTGATATCCAATTTTGGCGCCCAATCAGGGTTCAAGATAAACATATCTAAATCAGACATTCTAACGTTGGAAGGTCCTAAGTCTCTCACTCAATCCCCCTCACTTCCTTTCTCAACAGTTACTCATAAATCAGAAATTAAATATCTAGGATTAACTATTCCATCAGATATATCCTTATTATACAAACTCAACTTTACCCCGATTCTCAACAAAATTTCTTCTTTATACGACTCATGGCTTAACTTACCATTATCTATTATCGGAAGAATAGCGGTAGTTAAATCCATCATATTCCCCAAAATATTCTACTTAATTCAAATGTTACCAATTAATCTCTCTTCAGCTGACACGAATCGGTTTGACCAGATTACTTCACGGTTCATCTGGCAAAACAAACGCCCTCGGATTGCTTTCCATAAACTTCAGACTCACAAATCACACGGAGGATTCTCCCTACCAAACTTAAAATTATACTCACTAGCCACGCATTTCAGATATATCTCGGACTGGCTCCTTTCTAAATCTACATATACCTCTAACGCTCTGGACACAGCTCTATTCAACCCCTACTCTCCTAGTGCCCTCCTTCATTCCAAAAAATCAGATATACCCCCGAATATTCTCCAACATATTTTATTCCACGACACTTATATGGCCTGGATTTCCATTAACAAGAAAATGAAGAGAAATCCGACTTCTTCTCCATACAACACCCTTTGGGGCAACCCCTCCTTTTCTCCCTCGATAACTAATTCAATCTTCCATACATGGAAAGACAAAGGTCTCTCTCTTACCTCACAGGTCTTTGATCCCGGAGGACAAATACTGTCCTTTTCTATTCTCCAATCACAATTTTCACTTCACACCGCTAATTTTTTCATGTACTTACAGACACGGCACTTTGCCTTTTCGCTGGATCCTAAAACCAGATATCAAAACTCAACTGATCCCATTAATTCCCTATTACGACTATTAAAAGCTGTCCCCTACTGTATAAAATTTCTTTATTCTATGCTACTACCGATCTCTAACACAAAATCATGGCACACGTTGACATCTACATGGCAAAGCGATATTCCTGACATCACCTCCCCAATAATTCTCACGGAACATTGTTCTAAAACTTTAAAGTTCTTAAAATCCTCATATCTCCAGGAAGTACACTGGAGAACTATACACAGGGCATACATATCTCCTGCCCAGAGAAAACATATAATTCCAGACACCTCAGATTCTTGTCCTAAATGTCACTGCTCACATGCTAACTTTTACCATTGTTTCTGGGAATGTGGGAAAATAAAACGCTTTTGGAACAAAGTAACTGTATATATAAACTTTTTATTCTCTACTCACGTTCTCCCAGACCCTCTAGCATACTTATGTGCGAATTTTAAAAATTGGCTTCCTAACAAAGAACTCTCCTCTCATATCCCACTACTGACCACCATTGTGACACTTGCAAAGAAAATAATCCTCATTCATTGGATTTCCTCTTCCTCCCCTTCCTTACAGGAACTAAAATTGAAGCTTCTACAGATCCTGTATTTTGATAGGAATAATACATTCCCTGACTTGGATAGGCACGTCGACAGGTTTTATACCAAATGGTCCCCACTCATTTTGTCGTTGGACTCACCTACTCGTGATAGAATTATGAAAGTGTTTGAAAACACAGACTGGCATCATCTCAGGGTCATCGCTAATTCATAATCCCAACCAATAATGGCTCTATAGTTCATTTTATCTAAACCTCTATACGCAGAATATGCCCTTATCTATATAGTTTATTTTATAAATAACGATGTTATCTTTCCCCCCTTCCCCACCCTACCCTCCTCAACTCCCTCCCCTTGTCTTTTATTTATTTATTTTCCTTCTCTTTTTCATTTTCTTCTTATCCTCTTCCTATGTCTTCCTACTTACTATCTTTCTGTTTTATTTCGTCACAGTCTCAAGGAGACATAGAACTCTAAATTCTCAATTTATATTTCAGTCCGCAATATTTCAGTCAAGGTTCTTGTTTATGTTAATAAGATGTACTCTGGATTAGTCACTCTCATTATTATATCTGTATTAACAGTTTACCGCACTAAGTATATATGACGTTCTGACTTTTCCTGTTCTTCTATGTATACTTTTAAACAACAATATAAATTGTATTATTAAAAAAAAAAAAAATTATCTATAATCAGTATCACCTGCATATCAGGTATAAGTATCTGATACTTCTATTTCCTGTTATACCTGCCTTTTGGAAAAAGACGCCCTGCTGGCGTTGAAACGCATTAAGGATATAGGTTATTCTCCCTCATTCCTGTATACCCCTGAGACTATTCTATTACAAAGGATTAGCTGCAGCACGAGCACGCCCACGGCGGCTGTTCATCATTCAGCTCACAGCCAGACACTGGCTATTGGAGTCATCTCATCACGGCAGCTGTGCTTCTCAGCAAAGCCCACCTGGAGCTCTGTGTGATAATTCAGTTACTACACCATCACTACCAGTGTGTTCGACTGCAGTCTACAAACACTGCAGACACCCTGTGACTCCATCATCATCTCACCTTCGCATAGGTGAACAATAGAGAGGCTCCTTCTGAGCTGCCAGTGGGAGTCCCGGCGTGCCGCTATTGGTGAGAGCTCACTGGCATCGGGCCGCACAGGTAACAGCTTAGCCGCCCGGGAAGTACCAACACCAGCTGCCAGCGTGCAGGGCTGCATTCCATCTTGGCCCCGCGGCTCAGTGCGGACCCTGCTCTCCCGTCCCCATGCAGGGGCATAGCGGCTGACCGAGACAACATCACTCCGGGCTCTCTCTGCTGTCATCATCACAGTGGGTAATTGTGTATCTGCACAGTTTATTTCTATATCACTCGGACATTGCTTATTCATTTAAGATTCCACATCACTTAAAGATCATTGAAACTGTCACCTGCTGCTATAGATGTAAGACTTTTCTTGGGACTTTGTTTCCACGGATTAAGTGAGTTTCATTTTTCTGTATACAGACCTGCAGTTTACTTTTTAGTTCACCATTAATGTTACAAATTCTTTTCTAACCATTTGAAGTTCGCATCAAACAGCATTAGGCATTCTTTGCATAGAAAGCACCTTCTAATTAATTAATTATCAAAGCTCAGGGGTATTCTATTTGAACAGATTATTATGTCATATTGAATTGTTTTTATCATACTCCCGGGAGAATTGTTGTAAATACTTTTATTACAATAAATTTTCATATTTTTTCGATTGTCAAGCGCAACCTGGTTTTTGTTGTTCACATTGTATTTCCTAGGGATTGGCTTTTCCCTTTTCCAGCTTTTGCTGACAATCGTTTACACCACCATTCACCGAGCGCTCAGCCTATTTGTTCTGATGATCTAGACCTTCACTTAGCAATCTATAATAGATAGAGACGTCCCTGCATGAGGGTGTTGGTCTAGAAAGCCATTGGTCTAATGAATTATCCCAGTTGGCATCTGAAATTGCCCGCACCACAGAGGCTATGTAATGTTGTGCCTGAAAGTAGACTAGGGGGTAAGCCCTCAGAGTTTCAAATTTCATAGTTGCCTCTACGAATGTCAAGGGTCGCCTTGCATTGAAGTCAAGTAGGTGACTTAAAATATGTATCCTGCCCACCATCTATATTGTAAAAGGATAGGCCTCCTCACCCTCTTGGAAGTCTAAATTAGACAAAAATGGGGGGTGGATCGATTTATGAGCATAAACACAAGATTTATGATGTAGAATATGTCATAGATGTCTAGTTGTCATTAGTAGAGGATTGTCAGGAAGTCATAATTATATACAAGGATAGTGGGAAAATTTATTCCCCCCCCCCCCCATTGAATTTAGGTTGATACAGCTTCCTGAGGTGGATATGAGCCCTACCACCTTGCCATAAAAATGACCATAGAAGGTTATTAATTAGATGAATATCCTTTGTGGTGAGAAGAATAAGTAATACCTGCAGCATGTAAAGGAGGTGGGGGAATGTCCTCATCTTGATCAGGGCAGCGTTACTAAGATATGAGAGGGTCAAATGTTTCCAACCCCTGAGCTCTTCAGTAATAATTCAAGTCATCTGGGATACATTCATTTCATATAATAAAGCTGGGTTCTTAGGTAAAAGAATGTCCAGATATTCTAGATGTGAGGAAGCCCAGGAAAATGTAAAGGATGAGCCCCAGGAGGTAGTGGTAATGGCGGGATGGAGAAACCTTGCCCTTGATTTATCTGCATTGATTTTTAGGACAGAGATGTTGCCAAAGCACCCAAACTTATACATAATCAAAGGTAGTGTGTGTTGAGGATCCACAATATATAGAAGGATGTCGTCTGCATATACCATAAGTTTAATGCCACATTAATCCACATGGATCCCAGAAAACCTGCCCATTGCTGCAAAATACAGAGGAGGTCTATGGCAAGATTAAAGAGGAGAGGGGAGAGAGGGCATCCTTGACAGGTGTCCTGTCCTAGTTCCATGGATGTGTCATGCAATCCATTTATCAATAGAGACATGGAGAGGGAATGGTAGAAAAGGCGAAGAAGTCATATAAAGTCCAGAGCAAAATCTCTTTGATTTAAAACCTCAAACAAATGGGGCCAGAGAATTGCATTAAATGCCTTATGTATATCCAGACTAAGACCCATGTTCTGAGTATGGGAGTCCTTACTAAAGGCAATTATAGCAGCCAAAGCAGTACTTATGCCTTTAACCAAATACCTACCTGCCAAAAATCCTAAATGATGTTCAGTTAAAAGGATAGGTAAGATTTGTTGCAATCGAGTGGCCATAATTTTAGCAAAGATTTTAACGTCCACGTTCAACAACATGATAGGATGGTATGAACCAAGAAGAAGGGGATCCCTCTCTGGCTTAGGTAGGAGAATCATATAAGAGGCATTGAAAGATGGAAGGGAAGGGGAATTTGAGTGTATGTGTCTAAATAAGTCTAATTGGGGTGTATATGTCTAAATAAGATAGTTTATCTTGAAGAATTTTGTAATACTCTCCTGGGTAGCCATCTGGACTAGGAGCTTTATGTGCAGGCAGGGTCTTAATAGTTTCTCAAAGTTCTTGGTTGGTTATTTCTGAGTCTAGGATGTCACGTTGATCTTGGGTAAGCTTGGGTAAATGAGCCTCATCTCCTATGAGTCTTTGTTGCTCTTTATCAATTGGCTGAGGAGAGTATAATGTGGAATAAATAAGTATTAAATAGAGATACGGTAGAATAGCCTGCGAGTCTGTAATGGGGGACCGAGTGGCAGGATTGAGGGTCACAGAGATATGGTTGCTACAGTTTGTGACTAGGCTATAGTGGCTAGAAAATGTCCGGCCTTATTGCCCCAGTGGTAGTATTATGTTTGGAGATTTCCAAGCTATGTTTCGCCTATGAAAGTATGAAATCTTCTAGCAGTTGACGAGCCTGTTTGTAGCAAAATAGCTTTTCAGGGGATGAGTCTGAAGTGTAGGCAAGATAGGTTTTGGAAACAGAAGGGCGTAGCGATATAACTAATAATGTGGTCCCACAATACAGCCTTTGATGTCTCCCACATAAGCCCAGGATTGTCCCAGTGGCCAAGTTTGTCATCAACAAACTCAGACCATTTGGACTTGAGAAAGGATTGAAATCAGCAGAGGAAGCCAGGTGTGCAGGAAATCGCCAGTTGTCATGATAAGGGTCTGGAGGAAACTTCAGTGTCACAGTGATGGGAGCTCAGAGATCATAATGTCATGTAAGCGTGTTTTATAGAAGCAGTATATTAGTACATTGGATAATAAAAGGTAATCGATGTGCGACAAAGAACTATGAGCTGCCAAAAGGTGTGTATTGGACAGATCGGTAGGGTTCAGGAGGCACCAAGGATCTGTCAAGTGGAGTGTAGTTAACATGGACGGGAGTGCCAGCCACAGTGAGGAAAATGGTCTAGAAGGTCTTATCAATTTGAGGATCTAAGACTTATTGAAATCCCCACCCATAATCAAAGGATTATAATTAAAGAAGGGTAGGGAGTCCGCATCAGTGGCGCACTCAGTAGAGATGAGGTTTCGGGTTTTGTGTTTTGGTTTTGGGTTCGGTTCCGCGGCCGTGTTTTGGGTTCGAACGCGTTTTGGCAAAACCTCACCGAATTTTTTTTGTCGGATTCGGGTGTGTTTTGGATTCGGGTGTTTTTTTCAAAAAACACTAAAAAACAGCTTAAATCATAGAATTTGGGGGTCATTTTGATCCCAAAGTATTATTAACCTCAAAAACCATAATTTACACTCATTTTCAGTCTATTCTGAATACCTCACACCTCACAATATTATTTTTAGTCCTAAAATTTGCACCGAGGTCGCTGTGTGAGTAAGATTAGCGACCCTAGTGGCCGACACAAACACCGGGCCCATCTAGGAGTGGCACTGCAGTGTCACGCAGGATGGCCCTTCCAAAAAACCCTCCCCAAACAGCACATGACGCAAAGAAAAAAAGAGGCGCAATGAGGTAGCTCTGTGAGTAAGATTAGCGACCCTAGTGGCCGACACAAACACCGGGCCCATCTAGGAGTGGCACTGCAGTGTCACGCAGGATGTCCCTTCCAAAAAACCCTCCCCAAACAGCACATGACGCAAAGAAAAAAAGAGGCGCAATGAGGTAGCTGACTGTGTGAGTAAGATTAGCGACCCTAGTGGCCGACACAAACACCGGGCCCATCTAGGAGTGGCACTGCAGTGTCACGCAGGATGTCCCTTCCAAAAAACCCTCCCCAATCAGCACATGATGCAAAGAAAAAGAAAAGAAAAAAGAGGTGCAAGATGGAATTGTCCTTGGGCCCTCCCACCCACCCTTATGTTGTATAAACAAAACAGGACATGCACACTTTAACCAACCCATCATTTCAGTGACAGGGTCTGCCACACGACTGTGACTGATATGACGGGTTGGTTTGGACCCCCCCCAAAAAAGAAGCAATTAATCTCTCCTTGCACAAACTGGCTCTACAGAGGCAAGATGTCCACCTCATCTTCACCCTCCGATATATCACCGTGTACATCCCCCTCCTCACAGATTATCAATTCGTCCCCACTGGAATCCACCATCTCAGCTCCCTGTGTACTTTGTGGAGGCAATTGCTGCGGGTCAATGTCTCCGCGGAAGAATTGATTATAATTCATTTTAATGAACATCATCTTCTCCACATTTTCTGGATGTAACCTCGTACGCCGATTGCTGACAAGGTGAGCGGCGGCACTAAACACTCTTTCGGAGTACACACTTGTGGGAGGGCAACTTAGGTAGAATAAAGCCAGTTTGTGCAAGGGCGGTGGGCTCGGAATTCTGAGCCTTTTCCTCGCACCCCCAGTTGCGGGAGAATGTGAAGGAGGAGATGTTGACAGGTCGCGTTCCGCTTGACTTGACAATTTTGTCACCAGCAGGTCTTTCAACCCCAGCAGACTTGTGTCTGCCGGAAAGAGAGATCCAAGGTAGGCTTTAAATCTAGGATCGAGCACGGTGGCCAAAATGTAGTGCTCTGATTTCAACAGATTGACCACCCGTGAATCCTTGTTAAGCGAATTAAGGGCTGCATCCACAAGTCCCACATGCCTAGCGGAATCGCTCCCTTTTAGCTCCTTCTTCAATGCCTCCAGCTTCTTCTGCAAAAGCCTGATGAGGGGAATGACCTGACTCAGGCTGGCAGTGTCTGAACTGACTTCACGTGTGGCAAGTTCAAAGGGCATCAGAACCTTGCACAACGTTGAAATCATTCTCCACTGCACTTGAGACAGGTGCATTCCACCTCCTATATCGTGCTCAATTGTATAGGCTTGAATGGCCTTTTGCTGCTCCTCCAACCTCTGAAGCATATAGAGGGTTGAATTCCACCTCGTTACCACTTCTTGCTTCAGATGATGGCAGGGCAGGTTCAGTAGTTTTTGGTGGTGCTCCAGTCTTCTGTACGTGGTGCCTGTACGCCGAAAGTGTCCCGCAATTCTTCTGGCCACCGACAGCATCTCTTGCACGCCCCTGTCGTTTTTTAAAAAATTCTGCACCACCAAATTCAAGGTATGTGCAAAACATGGGACGTGCTGGAATTTGCCCATATTTAATGCACACACAATATTGCTGGCGTTGTCCGATGCCACAAATCCACAGGAGAGTCCAATTGGGGTAAGCCATTCCGCGATGATCTTCCTCAGTTGCCGTAAGAGGTTTTCAGCTGTGTGCGTATTCTGGAAACCGGTGATACAAAGCGTAGCCTGCCTAGGAAAGAGTTGGCGTTTGCGAGATGCTGCTACTGGTGCCGCCGCTGCTGTTCTTGCGGCGGGAGTCCATACATCTACCCAGTGGGCTGTCACAGTCATATAGTCCTGACCCTGCCCTGCTCCACTTGTCCACATGTCCGTGGTTAAGTGGACATTGGGTACAGCTGCATTTTTTAGGACACTGGTGACTCTTTTTCTGAGGTCTGTGTACATTTTCGGTATCGCCTGCCTAGAGAAATGGAACCTAGATGGTATTTGGTACCGGGGACACAGTACCTCCAACAAGTCTCTAGTTGGCTCTGCAGTAATGATGGATACCAGAACCACGTTTCTCACCACCCAGGATGCCAAGGCCTCAGTTATCCGCTTTGCAGTAGGATGACTGCTGTGATATTTCATCTTCCTCGCAAAGGACTGTTGAACAGTCAATTGCTTACTGGAAGTAGTACAAGTGGGCTTACGACTTCCCCTCTGGGATGACCATCGACTCCCAGCGGCAACAACAGCAGCGCCAGCAGCAGTAGGCGTTACACGCAAGGATGCATCGGAGGAATCCCAGGCAGGAGAGGACTCGTCAGAATTGCCAGTGACATGGCCTGCAGGACTATTGGCATTCCTGGGGAAGGAGGAAATTGACACTGAGGGAGTTGGTGGGGTGGTTTGCGTGAGCTTGGTTACAAGAGGAAGGGATTTACTGGTCAGTGGACTGCTTCCGCTGTCACCCAAAGTTTTTGAACTTGTCACTGACTTATTATGAATGCGCTGCAGGTGACGTATAAGGGAGGATGTTCCGAGGTGGTTAACGTCCTTACCCCTACTTATTACAGCTTGACAAAGGGAACACACGGCTTGACACCTGTTGTCCGCATTTCTGGTGAAATACCTCCACACCGAAGAGCTGATTTTTTTGGTATTTTCACCTGGCATGTCAACGGCCATATTCCTCCCACGGACAACAGGTGTCTCCCCGGGTGCCTGACTTAAACAAACCACCTCACCATCAGAATCCTCCTGGTCAATTTCCTCCCCAGCGCCAGCAACACCCATATCCTCCTCATCCTGGTGTACTTCAACACTGACATCTTCAATCTGACTATCAGGAACTGGACTGCGGGTGCTCCTTCCAGCACTTGCAGGGGCCGTGCAAATGGTGGAAGGCGCATGCTCTTCACGTCCAGTGTTGGGAAGGTCAGGCATCGCAACCGACACAATTGGACTCTCCTTGTGGATTTGGGATTTCGAAGAATGCACAGTTCTTTGCTGTGCTGCTTTTGCCAGCTTGAGTCTTTTCATTTTTCTAGCGAGAGGCTGAGTGCTTCCATCCTCATGTGAAGCTGAACCACTAGCCATGAACATAGGCCAGGGCCTCAGCCGTTCCTTGCCACTCCGTGTGGTAAATGGCATATTGGCAAGTTTACGCTTCTCCTCCGACAATTTTATTTTAGGTTTTGGAGTCCTTTTTTTTCTGATATTTGGTGTTTTGGATTTGACATGCTCTGTACTATGACATTGGGCATCGGCCTTGGCAGACGACGTTGCTGGCATTTCATCGTCTCGGCCATGACTAGTGGCAGCAGCTTCAGCACGAGGTGGAAGTGGATCTTGATCTTTCCCTAATTTTGGAACCTCAACATTTTTGTTCTCCATATTTTAATAGGCACAACTAAAAGGCACCTCAGGTAAACAATGGAGATGGATACTAGTATACAATTATGGACTGCCTGCCGACTGCAGACACAGAGGTAGCCACAGCCGTGAACTACCGTACTGTACTGTGTCTGCAGCTAATATAGACTGGTTGATAAAGAGAAGATGTCTATGTAACTATGTATGTATAAAGAAGACTGAAAAAAATCCACGGTTAGGTGGTATACAATTATGGACGGACTGCCTGCCGAGTGCAGACACAGAGGTAGCCACAGCCGTGAACTACCGTACTGTACTGTGTCTGCAGCTAATATAGACTGGTTGATAAAGAGAAGATGTCTATGTAACTATGTATGTATAAAGAAGAATGAAAAAAAACCACGGTTAGGTGGTATACAATTATGGACGGACTGCCTGCCGAGTGCAGACACAGAGGTAGCCACAGCCGTGAACTACCGTACTGTACTGTGTCTGCAGCTAATATAGACTGGTTGATAAAGAGAAGATGTCTATGTAACTATGTATGTATAAAGAAGAATGAAAAAAATCCACGGTTAGGTGGTATTACAATTATGGACGGACTGCCTGCCGAGTGCAGAGACACAGAGGTAGCCACAGCCGTGAACTACCGTACTGTGTCTGCTGCGACTGGATGATAAATGATATAAAAAATATATATATATCACTACTGCAGCCGGACAGGTATATATTATATATTATATAATGACGGACCTGCTGGACACTGTCTGTCAGCAGAATGAGTTTTATTTTTATAGAATAAAAAAAAAAAAAACACACAAGTGAAGTCACACGACGAGTGTTTAACTTTTTCAGGCAATCACAATATAAGTATACTACTAACTATACTGGTGGTCAGTGTGGTCAGGTCACTGGTCAGTCACACTGGCAGTGGCACTCCTGCAGCAAAAGTGTGCACTGTTTAATTTTAATATAATATGTACTCCTGGTTCCTGCTATAACCTATAACTGGCACTGCAGTAGTGCTCCCCAGTCTCCCCCACAATTATAAGCTGTGTGAGCTGAGCAGTCAGACAGATATATAATATATATAGATGATGCAGCACACTGGCCTGAGCCTGAGCAGTGCACACAGATATGGTATGTGACTGACTGAGTCACTGTGTGTATCGCTTTTTTCAGGCAGAGAACGGATATATTAAATAAACTGCACTGTGTGTCTGGTGGTCACTCACTATATAATATATTATGTACTCCTGGCTCCTGCTATAACCTATAACTGGCACTGCAGTAGTGCTCCCCAGTCTCCCCCACAATTATAAGCTGTGTGAGCTGAGCAG